>NW_026733325.1:0-27500 GCF_028476545.2 Physella acuta
AACTCTACTTCACCTGCCCATGCTTGAGATGGTACTTTAGTTACTAGCCACTGCTGGTGTTAATGGTTGTTCCGACTTTAAGCAGCGCTGAAGACACCAAAGTCAAATATTTTCCCTTTGGGGCAGAGTTTCTTCCAGGCATCTCTTCGGGGGGGCTTTGCCCCCCCGACAAAATTTTTACCGCCCCCCCCCCCCCCCGAACGAAATGAAATTTATATAATTTATATAGAAAATATATACTTTTAAAAGTGTCCGCCCCCCCCCCCCCCCCGAAGAAAAGTGTACCGCCCCCCCGAAGATTTCAAGTGACCCCCTGAGAAAAAAGTCTGGAAGAAACACTGCTTTGGGGTCATCCATAAATGCATTTATTTTTTTGACGATTATTACCTCCCCCCCCCTCCGTCACACATCGTCACAAAAAGCCAACCCCCCCCCCTCCCCCAAAATGACGTCACACCTCAGCCTACAACCCATTGTCCATGCCGTCAAGAAAAGTAAATTATCACAAAGGGCTTAAAAGGTTTTTAGTTAAATCTAGATTCACGTATCTATTCAGCCTACAGGGTACGGCTAACCCGTATGAGCGTTTTTTCCCCTACATAACCACGCTTGATAAATTGTCGCGTTTTATCTTCGTATAATCTGCTCTAAACGCCCACGCAGATTAGGCTTTACGCGTTCCTGCAGTCACGTGGGTGTTTAATCTTTTTTTAAGCCATAAAACGATGACGTCACGTGACCTTGGCTTGATAACAGTCGAAAGTAAAAAAAAAAAAAAAAGACAGACAACCCACACGATACGTCATTCCCCTTTCTTCTAATTTTTTTTTTTCAACTTCAGGAATCTGTTACAAGTTTTAAATTCCTCCCCCATTTTCTCCTATGAATTGTAACCGAGTTTACTTATACCAGATCATAGACTTAATTATTTTTGCTTCAATTTCTTTTTATAACTTTCGGAATTCAAATATATACATATATACGTAAGCAGTGTTTCTTCCAGACTTTTTTCTCCGGGGGTGCACTTGAAATTTTCGGAGGGGGGGGGGACAACAACAATTTCCGGGGGGGGGGGGGGTTGGACACTGTCAAAAGTTTATATTCTCTATATAAATTCCATTTCGTTCGAGGGGGGGGGAGGTAGACTTTTTTCCTGGGGGGGGGTGGTGCGGTGCCACCCCGTAGAGATGCCTGGAAGAAACTCTGTACGTAAGAGAAACTCCTCTGTAATATATCAGGCAACCCCCCCCCCCCCCCGTACCCGAGTATCGAAAGTTTCCAAAGCCCCGCACACCCCCTTTCTCCCAAAATTCCCCTCATGCTTTAAGCTCGCTGTGTAGGGGCGAGCATTCACTATGTGATAGGGGAGAGAATTCTCAACTCCAGACAAGACAGACAACTCCTCACAAACCCTAGAGTACAACCAATCGCCAGCGGTGGAATCGGTTTGTGCGTCTTAATTTGTTTAATTGCAGGATTTTTTTTCTTTTACTTTTTTTTTTTAAATCTAAAATTAGAAACAAAGTGAGTCGTAGTTTATTTATTTACCGTGTATTTCATTCCGACATATCAGTTTTCGTGAACTGTGTTTAATTTCCGGTGAATTCGTGGATGTCTAAAAAAAACTGTGTTCTTGTAGAGAGAAAAATGTTTTATACGTTTCGTTTCTTCGACAAGAAGATGCAGCAGACAGTTCTAGGCCTGTGTTGACACGTGCATTCTGTGTTTATGTGTTAAGTGAACTCAACTTTCGACGCACGTAAAAGACTTTGTAGGAGTAAAAAAAAACGTGTAAATATTCTTGAGAAACGAGTGGTGTTTATAAGTGGATAGTTGGACGTGCTGCATATCAGTTATTCGCCTTGAGTCCAAAGCAATATATATATATATATATATATATATATATATATATATATATATATATATATATATATATATATATATATATATATATAGATATATATATATATATATATATATATATATATATGTGTGTGTATACATGTATATATATGATAAATATATATGTATATATATATTTATATATATATATATATATGTGTGTGTGTGTATATATGTATATTGTATATATAATATATATATATATATATAGAGAGAGAGAGAGAGAGAGAGAGAGAGGGAGAGAGAAAGAGGGAAGGGGGAGATACATATACGAACATATATATTAGCTTAAAACTATTAAGATATTTATGTGGGTATGTAAATATATATATATATATATATATATATATATATATATATATATATATATATATATATATATATATATATATATATATATATATATATATATATATATATATATATATATATATATATATATATATATACATATACATATATATATATATACATATATATATATATATATATATATATATATATATATATATATATATATATATATATATATATATATCCGTAAGTTAATTTTAAGGAGCTTAGAATGAAATGAATCTAAACGTTACACACAGACTGTATCACACGCCTCCTACAATTTGAGCCAATAAACGTTCAAGTTAAACCAAGAGAGAGATGAATTCATTAAAAATAGATAAATAACCAGTAACAAGAGACACCTCAAGATCGATTTTTTAAAGGCAGTTTAATTCCCACGGGGAAAATACATTTTTAAAATCTTCCTGAAAGTAGATGTCAGATTTAGCTGTCACCAACCTTCCCTGGTGAAAACATGTCATCTAACTTAACCACATATTGTCATCTACTGGTGGTGGTTAATAATTTTAAAACTTGTCTTTTCCTACTCCAACTTTACTAGGAGCCAAGCACTAGTATCCGTCAAAGTTGAAATAGAACTATATGGTAAGGCTTGATACCGAAATATGAAATGTTTTTTAATAATCGTTGAATTATTTGATGCCGTTTACCTGATTTCAAAGTATTGAGTAATCGTTGATATACCTGAGGCCGAAATATTGAGTTATCGTTGATTTACCTAAATCCGAAATAATAAGCAGTCGTTGATTTACCTAATTTCGAAGTATTGAGTAGTCTTTGATTTACCCGATTCCAAAAAATTAAGTAATCGTTGATTCACCTAAATCAGAAATAATAAGCAGTCGTTGATTTACCTAATTTCGAAGTATTGAGTAGCCGTTGATTTACCTAATTCCAAAAAATTAAGTAATCGTTGATTTACCTAATTCAGAATTATTAAGTAATCGTTGATTTACCTAAATCCGAAATATTAAGTAATCGTTGATTTACCTGGTTCCGAGACAATGATTAAATGATGAATTCGATTCTCCACATTTTCGTAAAATAAACAATAATACTATTAAATGTACACAGAATTTATCGATTCGAATATCAGTTTGTCTTGAAGCGATTTTGGCTTGGCTGCAATAATTTATTGCCATTAACATTTCTGTCTACCCCGTCTATCTCCCCTAATAGATGGTTGGGGGGGGGGACTCATCTCCATCAATACCATCCTCCACCTCTCCTCTAAGAGTAAAGCCACCCAACCTCCCCTTAACCTCCCGATACACTTCTCCTTCAGAGTAATCCTTCTCTCATGCCAATCACATTGCCAATTGAATTGAATTCAGATTTTTTTAATTCACATCAATACAAAAATGCTCACGAAGCCTGTGTGATACGGGGGGGGGGGGGGGGAGGGGCGGGGGATCTCGTATAGGATGATTAATTTGAATTTCAGTAGGGTGCTTGAAGGTTGGAAAAAACAAAAAAAACAACTGGGATTTTATGGATTACTCGCGAACAAAAGTCCGGGGTTCTGATTTTGGCTGAGCTAAGTGTATTGCAATCATGGTCACATGATCATCACGTCACCTGCTTTGTAAAGTGAGGCTTTACCAATTGTTGAACTTGAGTGAGACTTTGTAAATGTTGATCGTCACTAAATATATCAATTTTTGTAATTTAAAGTTTTGCAGAATGTTGAGCTCGGTGAGACTTTGTAAATATTGATTGCCACCAAATATCATTTTTTTTCCAAGTTCATGTATTGCAAATTTAGCAGCTTGCTGAGCTTTGCTTAGATCTTGTAAATATTGATCGTTGCTAAATATCAATTTTTGTAAGTTTACGTGTTAAAAATTGGGAAGATCATTGAACATAGATCGTTAAGCTTTGGTGAGACTTTGTAAACATTGATCGTCACTAAATATCAATTTTTGTAAGTTGAAATAGCGCCTAATTGGTAGATCATTGAACTTTGGTGAGACTTAGTAGATACACCTACCTATATACACCTCATTATATACCTCACTATATACACCTCAATATATACACCTCATTATATAAACCTTACTAAATACGCCTCAGTATATACACCTTACTTTATACACTTCACTTTATACACCTCACTTTATACACCTCACTTTATACACCTCACTTTATACACCTCACTATGTACACCTCACTATGTACACCTCACTTAAATTAATACACCTGATTTTATACACCTCACTTTATACACCTCACTTTATACACCTCACTTTATACACCTCACTTTATACACCTCACTTTATACACCTCACTATGTACACCTCACTATGTACACCTCACTTAAATTAATACACCTCACTTTATACACCTCAGTATATACACCTCACTATATACACCTCAGTATATACACCTCACTATATACACCTCAGTATATACACCTCACTATATACACCTCACTTTATACACCTTAGTATATGCACCTCAGTATATACACCTCAGTATATACACCTCAGTATATACACCTCACTTTATACACCTCACTTTATACACCTTAGTATATGCACCTCAGTATATACACCTCACTATATACACCTCACTTTATACACCTTAGTATATGCACCTCAGTATATACACCTCACTATATACACCTCAGTATATACACCTCACTATAGACACCTCACTTTATACACCTTAGTATATGCACCTCAGTATATACACCTCACTATATACACCTCAGTATATACACCTCACTATATACACCTCACTTTATACACCTTAGTATATGCACCTCAGTATATACACCTCACTATATACACCTCATTATATAAACCTTACTTTATACGCCTCAATTTATACATCTCAGTAAATACGCCTCACGTATCTACCTCAGATAGACCTCTCTTACGTAGAACTCATTTCATTATCTTCTTTATACACCCTTCTATATAGCCTACACCCCAACTTGATAAAAAGTACATTTATTCCAACACACTATCTCTGGTTTAAATATTTATATAATGCAAACTCACAACCAACTCGTTAAAAAAAACAAGATTTAAAATGTAGAGAAGAAAACAAAAGAAAACAACCCATACACACTGTGGTATAAAAACATTTTTGCGTGACTTGTTCAATGGTCTCTCTCGGAGGTTCGCAGACTTTTGGTCTCCCTGCCTAGTCCCAGTCGCGTCTCTCCTTCCGACATTAGTCTAGTCCAAAGGGAGATCACTCAAACAGTATAAAGTAGCGTTCTTTGGAAACTCAGAGAAGCGTAAAAAAAAAAAAAAAAAAAGATTCAATGTCCGGGAAATGGGCTTTTCTGATTTTAGGAAATTTCCATAAAATTATTTTTAATTTTGTTGTGCTGGGTTAGCGTACGGCGTGGAACTGGCTTGTCATTAACTTTTTTTAGCGGTTGATTAATGAATGTGACGTCGTTAGAGCAGGGGAAATAACAACTATAATTGACATCTTCTCAATAAAACACAAATATATGCACACATATCCGTCTACGTACATACGTATATATACATATATAAATTTATATAAATTTATATATATATATATATATATATATATATATATATATATATATATATATATATATACATATATATATATATATATATATATTATTTTCATATATAATTATATATATATATATATATATTTAGAAGTATATATATTTAAAAATATATATATATGATATATATATATATATATATATATATATATATATATATATATATATATATATATATATATATATATATGTATATATATATATATGTATATATATATATATATATATATATATATATATATATATATATATATATATATATATATATATATATATATTTATATTTATATTTATATTTATATATATACTTATATATATATGCTAATATACTTATACATAAATGCATATACATATAGGTATATATAAACATAAATAGGGTGGCGTGGCTTAACGATAGAGCGCTATACAACTAACCCGATAATTTCGAGTTCGAATCCTGGTTCAAATCAGTAGAACGTCTATGAGTACAACCAACTGTGACGCGTACCGAACTAACGTTGTGGAAAGTAAAGGCGGTTGGGTATAATGCTAACCACACCATCCCCTTATATACCGAGGTCACAGAAACATTTAAACTCTTCTTCACTTGCCCCATGGATTTTCATGTTCAAAAATGAAAACGTTACTGGCTATATTGGCAGTCAACTATACAAACTGCTGTCTTTCTTCCGATTCCCATATCAATAATTTACAAATCGATCACGTGACGATCACGTGACAATAGACCAAGCACTTTGTTTAAGTGGCCATCAATGGCAAACTGTGCTGTGATACAGAGGGGCAGGATCAATAGGAAACATGGTGGGTGGAGGTTATTGGGGTTGATAGGCGAGCGTGGGTGTTGATGTGGTGAATGGGTATGATATGGTGAGTGGGTGTTGATATGGTGAGTGGGTGTTGATATTGTGAGTGGGTGTTGATATTGTGAGTGGGTGTTGATATTGTGAGTGTTGATTGTGAGGGAGTGCGTGTTGATTGTGAGAGAGTTAGTGTTGATTGAGAGGGGGGAGTTGGGTGTGAGGGTGTGGGGGTTGATTGTAGGGGAGTGGGTGTTGATATCGTGAGTAGATGTTGATGTCGTGAGTGGGTGTTAATATTGTGAGTATTGATTGTGAGGGAGTTGCTGCTGATTGTGAGAGAGTTAGTGTTGTTTGAGAGGGGGCGTTGGGTGTGAGGAAGTGGGTGTTGATTGTGAGAGAGTTAGTGTTGTTTGAGAGGGGGCGTTGGGTGTGAGGAAGTGGGTTTTGATTGTTGGGAAGTGGGTGTTGATTGTTATGGTGTGGATGTTGATTGTTAGGGTGCGCGTATGATTGGAATAGAGTGGGTGTTGATTGTGAAAGAGATTGTTGATATTGAGAGGGTGGGCGTTGATACGGTTGTTGATAAAATGTCCAATCCCGGGTCACCGCGACCCCATTAAACTAAACAGCGCAGGTCACATTGATATAAATCGATTAGTAATCCATTGTTCCAAACCGTGATCGATTTAACATCAACAAAAGCTACTTTTTTTAAAAAAAAAAGGTTCATGTTTCAAATCGAGGCTTATTTCGCTAATGTTTTATACACGGGCCACCATTTTTTTTTAAATTCCTGTGTTGTTAAAGATATTTTAATGAACATTCATCATGTAGTGGCAGTAGAGTGTTATTTCGGTGCTGTGTTCTGATACAGGGTTTTGCAATCTGTTTTTCTAGCACCTAACTCCCCACCGCTTCTCAAATTGTCCAATATCCAATCGCGAATGCGGAGTCTAGGCGGTAAACTCTTGACTCAGCCAGAGCTAATCCGTCTTTTTTGTACTAATTAAAATGTCAAAGCGGACGGACGTATGAGAGGTCTATTTTTCTTATGCCCGCATGGATATTCTGAATATAACACAAGCTATAATCCTAAGCGTAAGCCTGACTAATCGTACATGTTACTCGAGCAATACTGGTAAAAAAAATTAAACCTCGGTTAACGAAAAAAAAAGTTAACATACAAGATAAAAATAGTTTTAAATTTATTTATTCTTTGTTTAATTAAATATTTAAGCCGAATTATTATGGGATATCTTTCCTCTACTTTTTATTAAAAATAAGATAATTTACAAGTTTAAGTTGTGATGATTTTTACTTCTTTACAAGTAATTTAAAAAATGTGTGTTCTAATTTTAAATTAAAATTACGATTAAGGCAAAAGAAATAATTCTCATCTGATTCTTGAGTAAATTGTGTGGTCTAACTATTCACAACAGCCTTTACTTTCCAACACTCGCCCGGTACCCATTAAAGCTGAGTCTGCTCAAGAATGCCTCCATCTCGTGGGGAACGAAACATATAACTCATTTAGCTGGCGTTTGCGCTAACCTTCCACCACTGTTGTCTATTTATACAAGACCTTCATATATCTTGAAAACCTTACTGTCTTGAAAGTGTTAAGACAAGTTCGATCAAGTTCTTTCCACAATCACTGCGTGTACACATGTTTACATAAACAATAAACATCAAGTTTAAACAACCTGGAATCGTTTAATCTGCCTGTTATATTGCTGCTGTGTGTAAAAACAAAACAAATCTTTACAAGACAAATAGTTAACTAAGCTCACATGCGAGGCATATCACCAATATTTGAACACGATTGTGTGAGTAATTTCCCCTGTTTTAGCTGTATAATGATGATTACTTAAAGATGTTGGACTTGTTGTTATTCGAGGGTTTAGAGAGTGGGTGTATAGAAGCATCAAGATGTTGAGTTGAAAGAGTCATCACAGGAAGTGTGTAGGCGTGTGTGTGGGTGTGTGTGAGTGTGAGTTTGTTGTTGTTTGGGTACAAGATGAAGTAAATAAAACATGGGAACGTAGTGGTCTTGGGGGGGGGGGGGGGAGGATCTTTAAAACCCACGAGTTAATTGATGTGTTATGCGAATCGACATAAGGACCAGTACCACTATATACCACTATATATACATACAACTAGATTCTGCCTGATCTTCTTTTTCTTCTATCTTCATTGTAATGCTGGACATTATTTCCTCCAACACAATTAAGTATCATACATGTCAAGTTGTTATGCGGCATACAGGCCGTTGACTCCGATTTCAGCTTGCTATCCTTTTTTTGGATATTCTGTCTGAAGATCCGTCTTTTGTTTTTGAGACCCACGCTTTTCTTTATAGTAATTTAAATAGTAGTGTCTAATATTTAGGAAGAGACCCACGCTTTGCTTTATAGTAATTTAAATAGTAGTGTATTTATTTATTTTCTACTGACTTGTTAGGGCATTATTACATAAAAGCTTGTTATTAAAACGTTTTTATGAATTTTTTTTCAACATATTTGAAGACAATTGATTTAGTGTATGCACTAACAAATGTCCAGAAAATTTCATTATTGAAAGATGGTATTTTCTTTGTTTACATAATTATTATATTTAATTGTCTGGGTTTAAATTGTGAGTTTTCAGTCTAGTTGTAAATGTAAAAGTTTCTTGTTATATCAGTCACCTCTCTCAACCTATTGTATACATTCTGTAGAGTGTCTCTGATGGAAGTTACATATGTATTTTAGGGTAAAATTAGGGTGGATGTTTTGTAGCATGACCATCAGATCTGGAGGTGCACTATGTGTTCTCTGATGACGTGTACTTCATCAGTAGACCATTGAATGTAGGGGGGGGTGCACCGTGGTCTCTGATGATATCTACTTTAAGAGTAGATCAGTGAACGCTGAAGGTGCAACTAGTGGTCTTTGTTCATATACCATCTTTAAACCGAATTCTCTGTACCTTGTCTTATTCGCTTTGTTTAGAAACGAATCGTCAAAAAAAACTGAGTTCATATATCTAGATTTCTTTACCATACATTTAACATTAAAATTAGTTGTTGTTTTTAAATAGAGATGTTTAATGGTAACTAAAAGTTACATTAGTAAGTCGTAGTCGAACTCTTAAAAAACCCGGTATCGTCCTCATCCTGGGGATTCGATTACATTCCTACGTCACTGTCCTGGGTATTTTATTTTTCCACGTGAATTGAGGTTCGGCTACCAATCAAATGAAATTACCATAAAATCGGTCCTCTCATTTAAATTTCAACTTTCTCTTACTGACCAGAACAGGAATAAATTTAGCCGTACAGGAACCCTGGCTTTATAAATTACTTGAACCATTCTGATCTGGTGTAAAATAAGGAAGAGTTTTTAGAACCAAAAGTCGTGAATACAAGAAAAAGAAACAAACATTAGTTGAAAGTATTCTTTCAAGAATTGACATTGGATTACTCAAAGACAAAAAAGGAAAGAAAAGACCATCTGTTTGTACGAGGCAGGACATTGTGTTATTATTCATTTTTTTTAGGAAAACTCTTACAGGTAATGAATTTCTGCATGAATGTTTTTTTTTCAATGTTGTGTTCGTCAAGAAATGACGTCACGCTTTTTATAAAGATTTTTACCATACCTTACTCTATAGTCACACACATTGACTCATAGTCAGAGCTGGGTGTATTGGTACATTTTTTTTTATAAATCTTTCTTTATAAAAAAAATGACTGCTAAATTTCATATTTAATTTTTTTTTAAATCTTTAATGTGTGCACTATTGAACATTCCCCATCCCTTCAAACCTTCCCCTCTCATCACACGATTCCCCAAAACAACGTACGACCCACCCACAACACCCCCTCCCCCCCACCCCACCCCAAAAGTATAGTCAAGAAATAACGAACCCTTATGTGATATTGTGATTGTTTTCCCATTTAAACCGCTTTTAATCATATGAATGTTGTTTTTTACATTAATGTTTATATATATATATATATATATATATATATATATATATATATATATATATATATATATATATATATATATATATATATATTATATATATATATATATATATATATACTGCACTTAACTAATGCATTGAGAATATTCATTTCGTATAACCTCATATTTTTTGGTACAAAATACTGCCATACAAAACTACCATGTATCACTGCCATATTTTACTGCTATATATGCCTTATATCACTACCATATATGCCATATATCACTGCTATATATGCCATATATCACCTCCATATATGCCATATATCACTGCTATATATCTCTGCCATCATTACGACCCACTAGCGAAGAACCCCTGGATATGCCCTGCATTACCCTCTAATTAAGGGGGATAACCAGTCAATACCCGAGTTAAAAATAGCCCTGGGTAATCTTTGAATTAAATAAGAAATAAATCCCTCTTTTCGTGCGAGGTGTAATCCTAGGATTAAACATCATCCTAGACAACTTAATCGGCGTCATGTAGGAGATTTGGGATTACGAGCTAAACATGGACGTGCCCATGTTAAGTTTAGATAGGGTACTTGGTAAGGTGAGATCTCAGAAACTACAAAATATGGACGCGCCCATACTAAGTTTAGAAAGGTACCTTTAGGGTGAGATCTTGGAAACTAGTCAGGAAGGGGGGGGGGGGTGATTAAAGTAACCATTTCGGACCAGGCAGTCTAAAAGTCATAAGATAGACGAAGTTCATTTCTTTCTGAAAGGATATACTAGCATTTTTCAGTAACCCCCCCCCCCCCTTTTTTTTTCTTTCCCGTCCTTTCATGATAATATAGATCAATTCTTGTCGAATACAATCTAATCTTGCCAAATATCTTTTAAAATAACGCACGTATTTTAAAATAAAATTACTTTAAAAAGATACATATGAACATTTTCTTTTCATTAAATAATCACAGTACATATCTGAATTTCTCCAGCACTAAAACATGTGTTACCTTAATCATTATAAGGGGTCATCCATTTATGTCAACATAGAAGGGTAATAGAGGGGGGGGGGATGGACAATTGTCGACGGGTGTAGACAGGAAGTTTGTTCAAAGTTGACGCTTGTAATCATGGGGGTGGGTGGGAAGTCTAAAGTTCACATTTTATTTTTTATGGACGTCATATAAAGTGGTTGAATCCTATCGAGTATTAGTATATAGCCAAAGTTTGTTTTAATTACAGACTAATTGGAAGAAATGATGTAAGAGTTAGCACGGCATAAATGTGTACAATTATATATTAAAAAATAAACATACATGTGTGTTTGTACGTTTGTGAAGGTGTTTAATGTGTATGTATGTGTACTTGTAGTTGTGTGTCTGTTAATAAGATTATATCTTGATGTCGTATCATTACAATGGAACGTCTTTTATTATGGTATTTATTGGCTGCCTAATGCATATCATGAATTGTAAAAAAAAAAAAATACAATTCTTTTTTAAATAAATATTATCTTTAACATATTTTATACACGTTTTGCACAATTTACTTTGTCTTGAATAATTTATAAAAGTTTATTCAGTGTTGTTAAGGCCTTTGTGTTGTGTAGGCTACATATGTTTCCCCCACGTAGCTGTTGTGGCATTATTCTTGCCTGACGATTCTATGGACATGTTCCCACGGTACCCTATCCTGGCTCACTTCCAACACGTCTACTCTAGAAGAACACTTTAGGTTACCCTTGTGATTAATGAGGGTAATTAGCTTTAATTAAAACAAATTGCATCATGTAATTTTTTTTCTGTTTTCAAAGTTTACTCATTTAATCAATATGTAGGCTACACGGCAACACTTCTTTCTCTAATATCATTAATTTTCCTCCACAAACTTCACATGATATATATATATATATATATATATATATAATATTATATATATATATATATATATATATATATATATATATATATATATATATATATATATATATATATATTTATATATATATATATATATCAGTTCGTCTTCATTCTTGAGTGTAATGTTGAACGGGATTTCTTCCAACGCAAATAAGTATTACGTGTCAATATACACCGTATGATCCTATTTAAGTCTGCTTTTATTTCTGAAGTTGCTTCCATTTATCATGTATTTAGCAGTTCCAACCAAGAACAAACTACAAGGCAGCACTTGTTTTATTTTAGAGTTGTCTCTCCTAGATGGGTTGCTGTGCTCAGCTATCGAGCCTCATCTACCCGGGGGTTTGAACTCCGGACCTTTGTTTTTAGTGTGCATGGACTTTACCAGCTAGATCACGCAGTAATTTTAACTCTTTTGTCTTAGCGAAGACAGCTATTTTTGTATTAAAATGTACCTACAACACTTTAGGAAAACCACACATTAAGAAAGTCCATCTCATCATTCCCAAATTCCTGCAATATTTGTAAAGTATCTAAATTAAAAAAGTATATATTTGGTAAATCCCATCATCTCTAGAGAAAGTTCATCTCATCTTTGTTCCATATTCACCTCAACATCACCTACTAAATCGATTATTAGCTTATTTGTTGTTTTTTTATATGAAGGAATAACATCCATAAGTGATGTATAATATTCGATCTGGCTCTTACTCATCTCATTTCCTTTTTCCTCACACTCCCATTTATTATTTTCATACCCCCCTCACCCCATCACATCATCTACTCTGCTCGCACGCACACACATATATATATATATATATATATATATATATATATATATATATATATATATATATATATATATATTGTAAATATGTATATTTAAATATATATATAAGTGTGTTTGTGTGTGTATGTGTGTGTATGTATGTGTATGTGTGTGTGTGTGTTTGTGTGTGTATGTGTGTATGTATGTCTGTGTATGTGTGTGTGTTTGTGTGTGTGTGTGTGTGTTTGCGTTTAAAAATCTAATTCTTCCATCGACCTAGTGAATCATTATTCAGAATATCCAATGTAAAGTTAGTGCTCTTTTAATAAAATAGTAACAATGTTTACGAAATCGAAGCTCAAACCTAAATCCAGTGAGGTGTTAAAACACCAAACTCTTTCTGTTCTACTTTTTGTTTTTGTTTTCAAAGTCGCAGTTGAAAAACAGAAAAAGTACAAGATAGAGAACTCGTGATGTATAATATTTTGAGTTGTCTGCCTTTTTGTTCACCTACTTTTAGCCTAGCTGAGGCCATCAAAATCAAATATTTTTCCCTATTTACATATTTTCTTTTTATTAATCATTCTGCTGTAGGTGAATATAGCTGCCTACTAAGAATTTAAGCAAAATTCTTTGTAGCATTAGAAGTTATTGTGTTTTTCCGTTAGTTGTCCAGAAATGTTCACTTTTGAAAGAGAAACAGTTAAATTAATAATTTATTATATATATATTTATATATATATATATATATATATATATGAGAGACGTGGAGCGTGACGCCATTTTAGAATTTTTAGATTGTGGAGGGTGTTAGGTTTTGTGACGATGTGTAAATGTTGGTGGAAAGAGGGTGCTAAGAAAGCAGATTGTATGAACAACATCTAAGGCAGCGGTTCTACAAAGGGGAAGAAAATGAAAATTGTAATATAATATTAAGTAATAATAAATGAAATTATCGTTTGTTCAGTATAATGAAGGCGATTTTGAAAACTTAACTGTTCCAAATGAAGCATAAATGTTTGCAAGTTATCTCCCGCCAATACATTCATAATTACAAAGGGAAACAATTTGTATCTTTTTTTTTCTAAAATAAAAATATAATACAGAAATCTGTAAGTAAATAAATGTAAAGATAGGTTACTTATTTATTACCTTTTTTATACAAAATTATTTTCTTTATACTAATTTACCAATTTATTACACAGACAATTTTTAAAAAAATCTCTTCAGTATTATTTAATAGAAAACCCCTAGCTTTTATACATTTTAATTTAATAATATACTAAAGCTTGAACAATCAATGATCAGTTGGTTCAATGGGTAATCTATTAGTTTGTGAAATAATTTAAACGCCAGTCAATTTAAATAGTGCCAGAATAGGCTACTACAGGAGACCTAAGGTTGAGTTCCATAGAATTTCAGTTTGTGGGTAGAACAGCACACAGAGAAGGTCCACCACGCACATGCTATTCTAACCATCACACACACATCAAGTGTGTGTGTGTGGTGAGATGGATAAGGATGGTAAATTGTGATGCTGGGCTGGCAAGTTTCTTTAGGCCTTTAAAATTGGAATCCCTGCGACTCACAGTTTGGCATTCTCTGTCTTGTTGTTCTCTAATGGCACCAAGATGATTCTCTCAGGCATGGGTTTTGTGGATCTGTGTGTGGTTAACTTAAGATGAATTTGAGGACAAAAATTAATATGTATATTATTTTTAGCCGTATTATATATATATATATATATATATATATATATATATATATATATATATATATATATATATAATATGTAGTTTTAACCCTCTGGTGATCGTTTTGTTGGGAAATAAACTGTTGTAGTGATATTCAAAACTGCCAACTTCCAAACTATGAATAAATGGTCAAAACCACACACCTGTAGGGCTTATTTAAAAAAAAAACAATAGATGACCATCTCATTGTTTAGATTTCTTTATGTTTACCGAATCACCGTCTTTTATTATTTTCATTGTCAGCATTTCAGTTTTATTCGCTTTGAATATTTAACTTAAGTCCTAAGAAAATTTAACAAAATACTCTTCTTCTCTTTTGTTATTAATTGTAATGTCGGACTGGATTTCCTCCGACACAATTCAGTATTACGTGTCAATTTGTTATATACACTGGTGATTTGCTTCCATGGCCTTTGTCTAACCAAGAACAAACTACAAGGCAGCAGTTGTTTGATTTTGGAGTTGTTTTTTTTTCCTAGATGGTGTTGTTGTCTCCATCCATTGAGACTCATCTGCCGAGGGTTTGAACTCAGCAGCCATGAGCTTTACCCACCCGACCACGCGGACCCTAACAAAACAGTCACTTTAAGACCTCAGTGCTAAAATTACTTGTCCCAAAATACCCATTTTGAGATAATGTGGTTCGAAAATTCAAAATGACCCTGAAATCAGGCAATAAAGATAAATCCACTTTTGGTGATTTGGTTTTTATATATAGAGAGAGGTGTAATTAATGTGTATGGGCACATTTTATTTATAAAGCAATGAATTATTTTGAGATAATGACTTTTTTTTTCTTAAGTACTTTTGGTCCAAATTCAGTAGGCCTACTTAGGTACTTGTTGCACAAATAGTCAGCACTGGACTTAAGTACTTTTTAAATGAAAAATGTGTTCTTTCGTGCTTTTTTAAACAATTATTTGTATTGTTTTAACATGATGAGGTTGTTAACACCCTATTTTATAGTCTAGTTTGTTTCATAATAAATTATCACACACAAAAAATCTCACTTTTAATATTTACCTTATAAAAATACTGAACACAAAAACTAAATCACTTTTCAACAACTTCAATATCACTGATCTACTTAGCTATGTCTCTATCTTAAATTTTTTAATTCAACTAACTGTTTAAAAAAAAACATGTTTTCACTGTATTCTCCTGTGCACTGTATAGCATTAACGCAACATTACGTCTACAACAGCGAACACAAATGTTATATAAAGGCGACAACACCCGTAACAGTTAACTTAGACAAAAATAGACTCCCCGCTAATTCCGGGGTTAATTAACCATCTACTTAAGTGGGCTGTGATTAACACGGTTTCCACCCGCATACCCTGCCGTCGACGGCACACCATCGACCACGGCACGAAGACAGATTCGCGGGCCATTAATGCTAATTACATTTGCCTAGACGAGTAGATGGGTTCATGCCTCAAGGGGAAGGATAACTCTTCCCAAGGGAGACAAACATATTATTAAAAAACTGAACGAGTAGCACTTATTATACAAGGACGGAAATAACACTACGACTAAGTCGACCGACGATATATATTTTTATTTTCTCTTTCTTTAAATTTCTTCTTCTTGTGATTAACTCAAAGGGTTAGTTAAGTCAAATTTAGCGCGACAAATTAGGCCTGCGTTCTTTGAGATCTGGCTTTGACTTTCTCTAGTGGTGTTCGATTAGTCCACCATAAAGTAACATTGTACCCAACAAAGTAATATGGCACTCTACAAAGTAACATATTGCACTACACAAAGTTACATCCCTCCAGATATCTGACACATAAAGTAACATTGCACTGCAAAATGTATCGTTTCTCCCCCCCCCCCCCCTTACACATATTGTACTACACAAAGTAACATCCCCCCCCCCCCAAAATATATCGCACCCCACAAAGTAAAATTGCTCCCCACAAAGCAACTTTGCTCCTCACTAAGCATTATCTTTCCCCACAAAGTAATATTGTTCCCCACAAAGTAACATTGTATCCCCCCCCCCCCACACACACACACATATTGTACCCCTAAAAACTAAAATTGATCTCACATCCACAAAGTAACATAGACACACATTTCAGCGATATAAAACATGGGTCGGCTATCCTAAATTTACGTCACAATATCCCCCCCCCTCCCCGCCCTCTCACCCCGCCTCACCACACCATCTAGGTCAATGGAATCCTCTACTCTCGACACCACAAACTGTTGAGACAGACTACAAGGGAATTAACTCAGTGACCGACACCGTCGAAGTGGCAGACGGTAAGAAATCGACTCTTAGACTTTCAGGGCACTCTACGGGTGGCTGGCCATCAGTTCCAGCCTCTCGACCGTCCGGCTACGTTTATACCAGGAGCTAATCGATGACATACGATTGAAGGAAATAGTAATCGATAACGCGCTGTAACTCACGATCTCGGCGATTCCCTCCCCTTTTTTTTTCGAAATACTCTGGAAGTCCCGCGGAAAGGGGAGACGAGCCTGCTAATAGAGTGAACGTTCTTGATTCATCCGGCAAGGTATTGCTTCTGCCGGCTTGGTGTTATAGTTATTATCATTTTTACTGTGGTTATTTTTATTAGTAGTAGTAGCAGTAGAGTAGTAGTGTTAATATTTATAATAATAATATATTAATAATAATAATAATAATTATTATTATTATTATTATTATTATTATTATTATTATTATTATTATTATTATTATTATTATTATTATTATTATTATTATTATTATTATTATTATTATTATTATTATTATTATTTATTATTATTATTATTATTATTATTATTATTATTATTATTATTATTATTATTATTATTATTGTTATTATTATTATTATTATTATTATTATTATTATTATTATTATTATTATTATTATTATTATTATTATTATTATTATTACTTGTTTTTATTATTACTTGTTTTTATTATTACTTGTTTTTATTTTTCATTTTTTATATTATTATTATTATACCGTCCTCTAGGCTGGTGAACTTTTCAAATTAGTGTGAATAATTAGAAGATTTGTATCATACTCAGTGTTTCTTCCAGACTTTTTTTCTCCGGGGGGGGGGGGGGGGCACTTGACATTTACGGGGGGGGGGGGCTATATTCTCCCCCCCCCCCCCCCCCCCCCCCGAAGAGATGCCTGGAAGAAACTCTGATCACACTAGCCAAAAACTCATCACAAGTGTATTAGCCTGTTTTAAGATTCTTATCCCTGTGTAATTAGCTGTAAGAATTATTGCGTTTCTCTAGTTCCTAGAGAGTTCTACTATCTAGACCTTCTACTTCCGAGAAGTGAATCAATAAACATTCAGTTTTAATTAGAACTTACAAATTCATTGATGTAAATCGGACGTTGGTTATTTTAATAGTAGAATCAACAGAAAAAACTACTTTTTTAAATCAACCTTTTATAGAATTTTTATCAGTGTAATGTACTACTGTATATAAGGATAGTGCAGTTAATAATTTCACGTACATTGTAGGTGGAAAAATAATAATTAGCACTTAATCACGTGGTGTTCTTCAGGAACAAAAAAAAAACTTTTTTCGATTCCACTTGGAGATATTTTTATTTCTGGATTTTTCTTGACAAACTTAAAATGTGAGTACTCCTTGCCATACTTCTTTATATATGTAGGTAAAAAATAGTGAATAAGTATGCTCATAATTGTGTAATGTTCATAAATGTCAGTGCTGTGAACTCATCATTAGTGGAATTAAACTATGGATTGATTCATTAACTGCACGCATTGGATGTAGTGTGCATTTATAAAATAATCATCAATATTTTATATCCATTCAACGACAAAAAAAATCGATTAACCTACTTTTCGAAACATTCATACTTACATGTACACCCATAATATATATATATATATATATATATATATATATATATATATATATATATATATATATATATATATATATATATATGAATGTACATGTACATGCAAGTATGAGTTTTTTATATCATTTTTTATGAATGTATGCATACTTTAGTATCTTGTAATTGTACTAACATGACTTTAGATTGCTATATGTAATGTATGTATATGGTAAACTTGTAGGGTTATGGTTTGAATGCTCGTATTCCCGTGTGCATGTTGATTTTGACAGGCATGGACAGTAATACACGACTTCTCATAGACAAATGTGACTGTCTTTCTCTCTCAAAGGTATGCTCTCTTAACACCCACCTATATATATATATATATATATATATATATATATATATATATATATATATATATATATATATATATATATATATATATATATATTCTCATAATTATACCCATATCCACTTGCATATACATTTACATACACACACATATTATATATATATATATATATATATATATATATATATATATATATATATCTGTGTGTAAAGGTGTATGTATTTTAGGTGTATGTATTTTACAAATTACTAGAGCGAATCGGGGCTATTATGATTACAACTGAATAATTAATTTAATCAATGGTTCCGTTCTGTTGTTGCTAAAAGAATAATTAATTAACCTAATTCTATTTTTGTTTGTGATACTACAATAATTAAACTAGGGACAATTAACGAACTAAGCAACCCGCCTCATTTGGACTGAGGTTATTTGTAGGTATGAAGGTCGTTGCACTGGGTGTTTTCTAGTTTCGTATTTATAGACATGTCGGTGGACGTATTGGGTATTTTTCTAGTATCGAATCTATGCTTGTAAGTGTAGCTGTGTAGAGTGTTTTCTAGTATCGAATCTGTACTTGTGAGAGTAATTATGTATAGAGTGTTTTCTAGTATCGAATCTTTACTTGTGAGAGTAATTGTATAGAGTGTTTTCTAGTATAGAATCTAAACGTGTATTGGTGGTTTGTATGAAGTGTTTTCTATTATCGATACCTTGAAAAAGAAAAGTGTGTTCTTGTCACTCTGAGTACCAACCTTTTTTGAAACATAAATAACGATATAGTTACAATAATTGTTTTCATCTAAGTAGACTAAAAGAATACAAAGCGTAAAAACATTTTTATTATTAGCATTTAAAAACACGGAAAAGAAGAAAATGAAACAAAATATCTTTCTCTCAATATCTCTCTCTCTCTCTCTCTCTCTCTCTCTCTCTCTCTCTCTCTCTCTCTCTCTCTCCTCTCTTTCTCTCTCTCTCTCTCTTTCTCTTTCTAAATTTAGTCACAGCTTATGAAATCTTTTACACATTTTCACGTAAATAGCTGCATAAGATGTGAGTAGAAATTGGGTAAAAATTGGGTTAAAAATTAAGTTACAAGACAGACGTTGTGGCCCCAGCGAAAAGTTTATACAACTAGTGTTTTTTGCTACCTGTCCTGATTTATTAAAGTGGAATTGTCAACATGAAGCCAATAATGATGCGTTGAGGTCTCAACTTAAACGAACCAAAAAATAGCAACATATACCATTATATGACCAATAAATGACCAACAACTGGCCAACAAATTACCAACTAATTACCAACAAATTACCAACTAATTACCAACTAATTGCCAAATAATAGCAAACAAAAGACTAACATAATACCAACAAATGACCAACAAATGAACAGCATATTAACAGCAAATTACCAACAAACGACTAGGCATGCTATGTCTATGATAAGATTTAGTTTTCTGAAGAAACACAAAAAGAAAACCATATGCTTTGTGCAGACAAACAAATCAATCCTTTTGTTTCTTTTTTTAAGAGTTATATCCCCGTAACAATTAAAACGAGGAGAAGATTTTACTTCGGTAAAAAAAAATCCCCTCCCTCCCCAACCCCTGCCTCAACAACGCTTACAGCCAGACACACACACACACACAGACACACAAACACCTACCAAACCTGCAGTTCAAGCAAGCGTTAATCAATCATTCAATTAAACACATCAACGCATCAGCAGCGCGCCCCATTAAACACAGACAACCTGAATCAGATTAACCCAAACCTTCACAACCCTTCTCGCCACCCGACGGATGGCCCCTGAAATCGTTTGGCCACCCGCGGCGTTGGCCAGCATAAATTATTCGTGAAAAAAAAAATCCCTTGGCGCCATTACGGCGACGAAACGGAAACGCGGTGTGATTTCTGTCGTAGTGGTTCAAACTGATTGGCGATAAATGAAGCAAAAAATCACCCCCCCCCCCGTTGGTGGCTTTGACCTTTGGTGTTGTTGTTTGTAACACGGCTGGTTGCTATGGACGCTAATCCCGTTGCCATGTGTGCCGATTGTGCAATCGCGGCGCTGATGTGTTTTGAATAAGCAAAGACGAAACCCCATCGATATTTTATCATTACTAGACTCTGGAGTTTTCTCGCTCTCCCTGTAGTGAGGAATTAATTAGTCTATGCTAATTAATTAACAACGTGCACCTACTTTGGTCCTATTGTGCGTTATTTCTTATTTTTGTCTCCAAAGACAAAAAAACTACAATTTTAGGTTAACAACTAATTCATTGGTTTTTAACCTTTTTGGAGGTATCGAACCCCATCAGTATCATGTGTGCATTCACCGAACCCTTTAATAGTTCTATCGTCCGCACTGACAAAATTCGATCGTGAATTATGAGTCGGGTGTGGGTCTTGACCTCCTCCGGAGACTGGCTTACCGAACCCCTGGGGTTCGATTGAACCCAGTTTAAGACACAATGAACTAAAACATGTTCCTTATGCATGTGTTACTATGTTTTGCATCGACTTTGTATGTGTATGTAAAGGTTTGTGTGTGTCGATGGGAATGATAGTAAGTGTGTTGATTTGAGTGTGTTTGTGAGTGAGCAAGCCCTCACCTACTCCCTTTACACACTCCCACATGCGGACTCTACCCCCACCCCGACTCCTACTCAATTTCTCTTACCTTTATTAGTACTAAAAACTAAATAAATCGTTTAAGGCATTTTAATCTCTACTTGTACATTAAAACGTTAATGTTTAGTTCAATGTAGTTTTCCAATACAACGTAATGGTGTGGTCCCGCTGTAGTACGCATGACTTTTAACCCGGAGTTCTTGAGTTCAAATCCCGACCTAAACTCAGTTGAAATGTCCTTTACTCTTAGAATAAGAACGGGATTCTAGAACTACTAACCGCACAAACTTTGCATACACCAACGTCACAGGAAATGGTGAACTCTACTTCACCTGCCTTACGAACGTTCCGAACAGGGTACATTACATTAAGTAACTGACACATTGATACCCCCACCCTCCACGCCCCTACATGAGTTCTGCCCAGCCCCCCCCCCCCCCCTCCCGGAGTTTCCAATTTTCTTGTTGAGAAAAACGAAAAGAATTACCCTACGACAGAATCCACTCTGGTCTGATTATTAACGTTTTTATTACCGCCCCTGACAGAATTATCTCCCGTGTTAAAAAATAATCAAATTCATGTTCGATTCTTTCTAATTTTGAATTTCCATTTTAAGAAAAAAAACCTCATCCTGCCTGAATATCATTGATCTGATTTTTTCCTTTTAATAGAAAACTATTTTCCCACGATTCTGTCTAATTAAGAAAAAAAATCTAAATAAATTTCGTTTCATTTTTTTTAATTGAGCTTCAAATTTTGAAATAAATTACATGGTAGCGTCAGTGTTTTAAAGATTTCCTTACGCATACTAACATTTTTATGCTAATTGCACGCCATTCCTGGATAAAATCGTTAGAAAATAAATAACAAACTCTGTCTTCGAACGCAACAGCAATTAAAAGAGATTAAATCTACGGCATCTGCAGTATTGAGCATAGTGGATTAAAATACCTGTAGGTTTCATTTTATAGATTACAAATCTATACATCTATTTCTTCTTCTATTTTTAAATAATCCAAGTTTGTCTTTTTTTAAAATTTGTCCGATATTTGCTCTCTTACAACACATTTTAAACACATTGCTAATATTATAGCGTATAAACGATTAATTAAACTTCATAAACATAAGCTAGACAGGCATGGAATCTGTGATTAACTTAGTCATTTTGTAAAAACAGAAGTAGACTTGAATTTCTACGTAGTATAGTGTACAATTTATCATACTAGGCCCTATTTTTTAATATGGTGTACTTTATCTTTATCATTTTGTAACTGGTTTTTAATAATAGTTAAACATGTCTGTAATTGTAGTTTGTCTTATAAAACTTGTCGGCTTTTTGTCTTGTCGGCCTTTTGGATGTCGGCCTTTTAGATGGCGGCCTTAATTCCTGTCTGTCTTTTGTCTTGTCGGCCTTGTGGATGTCGGCATTTTAGCTGTCGGGCGTATTTCCTTTCGGCCTTTTGTCTTGTCGGCCATTTGTTCATGTCGGCCATTTGTCCGTGTCGGCCGTTTGTACGGATCCCTATCGAAAAAACGTAGTTAAGAGTTAATAAATGTTGTATGTAACATTATATCCATCCATCCACTTACCCATCGATCTACCCACCCATCAATCCATCAATCCTCACATCCACCCATCCGTCCATCCACCCATCCATCCGTCTTTCTAAAGCTCACCAAAAGAGGGTGGGTGTGGGTGCTCTAATCTGTTCACCACCCTCCTCCACCCAATCTTCATTATAGTCTTGCCTATATTAGTATGATTTAGGGGTGGGGCAAATGTATATACAAACAGCCTACCTCTCCCCCACCCTCTTGAACGTATAGGTATCTCTCACAAGTCTCTCCCCTCACAGTAAACCCACAATTGGATTATTCGCGAGTTGAACTAAATGAGTCGACAAAAATAAAACATTTAAAAACTGCTGACTGCAGGTTTTATCGATCTATTGACCTATCGGGTCTCGAGAATAGACAAAGCACGTGTTAAACTTTCATTTGTAGGCCTGTGTCAACAATCGTTTTCACTGCGCATGCTCGCGTGCGGTAACAACGACAACGCATCACAACATCCGGTGCTGATAAAAAAATACTTTTTATCTTTTTTTTTTTTTACGTACAAGTAGATCTTTCTCGTATACATACATACGTGCCTGTGGAAATCTTCTTGTTGCGATTATAACCTTTGATATACGAAAGTGATCTGTATAAATAAACAGGGATGTATGCTACAGGATCTCTATATATAGGGCTGGATCCTCAAGCTATATCTATATAGGGTTGTATCTAACGATCTCTATATAGGGCTGTATCCTCAAGCTTTATCTATATATGGCTGTATATATTGATCTCTATATAAGTCTGTATCTGCTTGTGATCTCAATATAAGTCTGAATCCTCATGTGAGATATATATATATATATATATATATATATATATATATATATATATATATATATATATATATATATATATATATATCACACACACATATATATATATATATATATATATATATATATATATATATATATATATATATATATATATCACACATATATATATATATATATATATATATATCACATATATATATCACATATATATATCACATACGAGAGTAAGAATATACTTCTAGCCATATGAATCAGACTTGTGTTCTGTGTACGTAGCCATGACGCCATCTTGCTTGTATGTCTACCCACTTTGCCGACGTTGATGTTATTTGATCGTCTGCGTTCAAGCGCCAGTTAGTCTTCCGGCACTGAAACAGTTCTACCATCGAGCAGACGATTGGCAATCTGTTGTCTAGGCGAGGTGGTTGGACTGACTGTTGCACTGGATTGTCGTCCTGATTGGTGTTATATTTTATTTTGGGCGGACAATGCATGTATTCTTCTCTGTGTGGGTGTGTATTTGTGTGGGAGTGTGTTTGTGTGTGGGAGTGTGTTTATGTGGGGGTGTGTTTGTTTGGGAGTGTGTTTGTGTGGGAGTTTGTTTGTGTGGGAGTTTGTTTGTGTGTGAGTTTGTTTGTGTGTGAGTTTGTTTGTGTGGGAGTTTGTTTGTGTGGGAGTTTGTTTGTGTGGGAGTTTGTTTGTGTGTGAGTTTGTTTGTGTGGGAGTTTGTTTGTGTGGGAGTTTGTTTGTGTGGGAGCTTGTTTGTGTGGGAGTTTGTTTGTGTGGGAGTTTGTTTGTGTGTGAGTGTGTTTGTTTGGGAGTGTGGTTGTGTGGGAGTGTGTTTGTGTGGGAGTTTGTTTGTGTGTGAGTGTGTTTGTTTGGGAGTGTGGTTGTGTGGGAGTGTGTTTGTGTGGGAGTTTGTTTGTGTGTGAGTGTGTTTGTTTGGGAGTGTGGTTGTGTGGGAGTTTGTTTGTGTGGGAGTGTGTTTATGTGGGAGTTTGTTTGTGTGGGAGTGTTATTGTGTGGGAGTTTGTTTGTGTGGGAGTTTGTTTGTGTGGGAGTTTGTTTGTGTGGGAGTGTTTGTGTGTGAGTGTGGTTTTGTGGGAGTGTGGTTGTGTGTGGGGATGTGTTTGTGTGTGGAAGTGTGGTTATGTGTGGGAGTGCTCGAGCATGTGTGTGATTACATGTGTAAATGTGTGTGAGTATATATGTGCGGGGCGTGTGTTGGTATGTGTATAGTAAAGTTCTCTTTTTTCGAACCTTACTGTCCATGGGGCAAGTGAAGTAGAGTTCACCTGTTTCTGTGATCTCGGCATACGAAGGGATAGTTTGGACAGCACTATGTCCAACCGCCTTTACTTTCCATAAAGTGAGTCAAGTACCCAACGTAGCTGGGTGGACTCAGCGACGTTCTACTTACTTAAACCCGGATTCGAACTACCGCGCCGTCCTTTATGTGTATGGTAATGCTCTGGTAATTGTGTATGTGTATGTGTGGGTATGTGTGCGTGTTATTGTGTAGAGTCGTGTGAGTGACTGACACAGATAACACGCGACTATGTCACGTGATAGCATCATAACGAGACGGATGTCATTAGCGGCAGGGACGGTCTCAAATAACGCTGTTTTATATCGTCTGGGCTGCGAAGCTTAGGCAAGGATAAGGTTGAAGGTGTGTGTTTGTGTATGTGTATGTGTGTGTGTGTGGGTGGGAGTGGGGGTGGGGGTAGGGGGGGTATACGAAGGGATAATTACTAAAAGAAAAAAGTTTTTCTAAATTTGTATTTATCTCTAGCCTTCATAATCTCTCTCCCTTAATCTCTCTCCCCTAATCGCTCTCTCTCTCTCTCTCTCTCTCTCTCTCTCGCCTTTAATTCCTAGCCCTTTTCTCTCGTGTAATCTCTATTCCTTTATCGCTTTACTTTCTCTCTCTCTCTTACTTAAACTCTTTCTCGTAATCTCCTCTTCTAATCTCTATTCTTAATGTTTAATATACCATCCCAAAACACAAAAACATATCCGAACGAAAACACACCCACTATACATATTAGAACATAAACACACACACTAAACATATAACCTCAACAGACACATTAAACATAGCAGAACCTAAACACAACCTAAACATATCAGAACCAAAACACACACACACAAACTAAACAATTCAGAAAATAAACTTTGACAAAAACATGTTAGAACCAAAACACACACACACAAAACATATCCGAACCAGAACACACAAAAAAAAAACAAGTCAGAACAAAAAAACAAAAATGCAGCACCGAAAAAAAAAGTCAGACCTCCAATTTTGTAGCTGGAACTAGAAACGATCGATTAGCAATCAGTTCCGATTCTCAACCCTGCCAGCTGAACGTGCACATACACACACACACATACGCACGCACACACACACACACGCACACACACAACACACACAAACACACACATGCACGCACACACACACACACACTCACACGTTGCTGTACAAGAATAAACCAAGTGAAAAGTCGTGTGCGGGTGGGGGGGGGAGTGAAAGAGTTTCAACCAGAGACGTCTCTTCGCGGAAAAGGGGGGAAACGGGGGGAGGGGCAACATTACCCCCGGACCCTCCCCCTACCCCCGCCCCCAAAGCACGTCTACCGCTCCACCCCACGAATGTATAAAAAATATATACTTAGCCTGTGCCCGACACTTCACCTCACGGAAATTTTTTCGACCCCTCTTTACAACCCCCCCCCCCCCTCGAAAGTTAGGACAAGTAAAGGCGGCTGTGCATAGTGCTGACCACACTACCCCTTCATATGTCGAGGTCACAGAAACAAGTGAGCTCTACTTCACTTGTCCCGTAGACCGTCAGGTTTGAGAGGGAACTTTTACTTTACCCTCGAAAGTTCCAAGTGACCCCCCCCCACCCTTACCTTCTGTAAAAAAAAATGTTTGACAGAAAAACTAGTTTCAGACTAATGGTATATATAAGGTACTATTTTTACTTTAAAGTTTTAAGGCCTAGGTTTAGGGGTCGAGTTGTGTTGAGGCTAAATACCGCAATTAGCGAAACCGATTCTTACATACATTAAAAGTTGAACGAAAATGTTCTAGAAAACATTTCAGGAATCATTTAAAATAAATTGTTTTAATGCAACCGTTCCTGAAGTTTGTAAAGCATAATTTGATATTTGTTTACATCCAATTACTTTTAGATTAGTGGCAAACTAATGCACTCTAGTGGATTATTTCCCCTTTCTTGCT
>NW_026733325.1:30000-101454 GCF_028476545.2 Physella acuta
TATATATATATATATATATATATATATATATATATATATATATATATATATATATATATATATATATATATATATATATATATATATATATATAAGTGTGTGTGTATTTATGTATATATATATAAGTGTCTGTGTATCTGTATGTGCATGAGTGCAACTGTGAGTGTGTGTGTGTAGGCGTATGTGCGTGTGTGTGTGCACGTCTGTTTGCGCGTCTGTGTGTGTGTGTGCGTGTGTATGTAGGTTACACGGCTAAAAGACTGAACACCTCATGGCAAACAAATCTCACAAATAAAATATCTAAGAAATAAAAGGTGTGGAAAAAAATAGATTTCCACTTCACTCAAAGAAAGTAATAGTTTTGTCTAATTTAATTAAAAGTGTCTGTTGCCTGATTTATTACTCACTATTGTTAATTAGCTGTAGGTCTACAATTTATTAGATCATTTTGTCTAAGATATTCTTTCTTTTTTTTTATTCATCAGCGGTTTTGTATTATTTCGTTTTTTACTTGGCGGAAAAAAAACAAAAAACAACGGACGTATTTTAAAGAAACAAATTGACTTATCTACAAACAATTCAACATCGCTAAAATTACAAATTTGTGTACTGATGAGGTAGAAATCTTGGTGTTATGGACTCATTGTACATATTGTATATGTGTACGGGCGATTTCTCGAACATTCCGAAACGCTTTGGAGCGTGAAGTTCGACAGGAAGCAATCAAACGAATTGTTATGATGATTTTTTTTTTCGTTTGAGATTTTTTTTTTCTTTTGCTGTTGACGTTTGATCTGGCAAGAAAAAAAAACTTTTGATCAGAAAACAAGTGATCGATGGATGCAATAAATGCTGGGTTGTTAAATTATCCGTGACAGGTTGAAGGAATTGTTTTTTGGATTATTAAAATAGTGAAGTGAGAAAAAAAATGCACATATTGATTGAGATATTGATTGTTTTGATGTAAGGATATGATGATCGTAGAATAAGTTGTTAAAATTATGTTTTTTTACGTTTTTCTTGATGCTGTTTGAAAACATTTTGGTATTGATTTAAAATGGAACGTAGTGTCTTATTGTGTCTGTCTGACTTCG
Source organism: Physella acuta (assembly GCF_028476545.2). NCBI lineage: Eukaryota > Metazoa > Mollusca > Gastropoda > Physidae > Physella > Physella acuta. Next base: position 31,095 of record NW_026733325.1, read on the forward strand.
TGTGTCTGTGTGTGTGTGTGTCTGTGTGTGCGTGTTTATCTGTATGTGTGTCTGTGTTTCTGTGTGTCTGTATGTCTGTCTGTCTGTCTGTCCGTCCGTCCGACTGTCTCTCTGTCCATCTGTCCGTTCTTCTGTGTGTCTGTGTGTGTGTGTGTGTGCGCGCAACAATTAGGTATATGCAAACAAATAGTGTTAGTTCCCTCATTAATTAAAAGCAATTTTAACGTCGGTTGACATTAATCGTATCCTAAAATTTACGAAGTTACTATGACAATTTTTTCCCCAATATTTATTACAAACCTTGGATTTCATCCAATACAAACATTCTTTTGTCTTTGAAAAAAAAAATCCATGTATTGACTAAGTCGACTCCGAACAAAACAGGCCGTCGGTTCAAATTTAGCGCCAACTAGCTCTTCAATGGCCGTGTTTATTTTTAGCAACGTGTCCTTATTCTGGAGCGTGCTAGCTCGCTCATGGACTCGTTCTAAGGTTAAATTAGAAAAATGCGCAATCGATTACTTATTATCGCTGTTTCAAAATACACGAATTACTCCGTATCGATTCTTTTTTTTCAGATTTACTCTTTTTAATTGTTTCCATGACGACGGGTACAATATTTGAGTCTGTTAAGAGGGTTTTTTTATCGACGTTTTTAGCGCAATCAGACTTAAGAAAAAACAATTAGAGTGTAATTATAATTAATGACGTGTCACGGACTTCCGGGGATTCTCAAATTCTCAACTGGTTCACAAACAAAGATGGTGTCAAGCAGTATCGAATATGGAATGTTTGCAGTTTGTGATATATTGAAGGATTGTGTTAGTGTTAGGGATTTATTTTGTTTAGGCTGATATTGCGTGTTGTTTTTGGTCAATTTTTTTTTTAATTTGTGAAAAATTAACTTTTGGGATAGGAAAAAAATAAATCATTTTTCAATAAATGTGAATAAAATTAAAGTTTTGGATTCAGGGGAGGGAAATGTGTTTGGATCCAGTTTTGGTTAACTGTTTTGTCTCTTAAATGATTAAAAACGTGGTTGATGAATCTAGAGTATTTCAGCAGGGATTATAAATGTGAGAACTACTGACATATGACAAGTTAAAATTAAATTAATGCGGTGTACGTCGGTAAAAAAAAATGACGCAACTTTTAAAAAAAAAAATTTTTAAAGTAATTTTTTTTTTTATTTTTACTTTCTCGTATATACGAAGTATAGAGAAAGTCTTGTAATCGTGCAAAAAAAAAATCGAGACGTTTTACACCTCACTGATACGGAAAAACATAATTTTGCAATCTTGTCCGTATGTCTGTGTGTCTGTCTGTGTGTGTGTGTGTGTCTGTCTGTCTGTGTGTAAACACGATAACTTGAGTACCGTTAAAGCTAGGTTGATGAAATTTCATATATTAGTATTTTATCAAAATCGTAGATCTGTATCAACTTTTGAGCGATTTCCGATAACCGGAAGTGGTACTTTTTCTGCTTTGAATTTTTAAAAAGCCTATAACTTGAGTACTTTTTTAGATAGATCAATGAAATTTCACATGTAGGTAAAAGATCTAATTCTCTACCTTCTGTCAAATTTTGAGTAATTTCCGTTGACCGGAAGTACTAATTTACGCTATTTCCGATTTCTCCAAAAACACATGTAAATTTATAAAGTACTAATAATATTGCGCACTATTATGCACTATTTGTTTTTAACGTTCGCTTGGTGCGCAATTCTTTTTTCTACGAGATTCTATTCTATTTTTAAAAGTTTAAGTAATTAAAAATCATGTCTATATTCCAAGTTATATAAGAATATTCGAGAAAGTTTAGGGGAGATCACTCCCGGTTTATTTCACAGTAAATTTTGTAAATTATAATACAACTCAACCTACAACACACAACATATGAAATCTAATTGGACTTTGTCATTGTATAACTGTCACTATGCCTTGACATAATACGGCGGGGGAAAAAATGACATAATCCTGGTTCCAGTGTCAGTGTGCCGGTGCCGGTTTATATTGCTGTGCCTTATACAAAGTTCCAATAATATTATTTTTTAATCTCACTACATTTTTATTAAAAAAATATTCATGGACTTTGATTTTTTTTTGAGGGGCGGGGGGGGGGGGGCAGCTTTTCATTAACTTGTTCCATCACCGTTCAGATAGAGTTATCGATCTTACCGCTGGCCAATATTAATGTCAACTCGTCTAGAACGTATTTTATAAATGTCAGGAACACTGGTCATGTGAGCTCATTTTAATTCTATTTTTAGAAGCAGTAATGGCTGCGTGGCTTGTATTTTCAAAGCAACACCGCGAATTCTTAAGCCGAAGTCCTTGATTATTCTCAATTAAAGTCTATTATTTTTGGTCGTGAAATAATTAAGCAGAAATTGATTTCCGATTAGGTAAACGGCATTCGGATGATGTTTATTCTCCTTCTTCTTCGTTCTTCTCTGTAATTTTAGAGGGTCTTTAGTGTACACATTTACGTTTTATGTGTCTACCTGTTTTGCTCTCATAGACTCCAACTTCAGCCTGCTTTTCTTTCTAGATTTGCTTCCAAAGCCTTTGTCCGCCCTAAAAAAACTTGCAATGTAGCAAGCGTTTGATTCTGGATATTTCTTTCCGCTAATGTTACTATCCCCAAATAACGAGCCTCATCCTTGGATCTGAACTCGGGACTTTTGGAGTCAGCAATCATGAGCAATCTCCGCAACCACACCGCTCCACTGTTTACGTTTGAAATTTTATGTTTACAGTGTAACAGTATTCTAGAAATTAGCATCAGTAATGCTCAAAGCGAAAGACATAAATTCTAGCAATAAGAAAGCCCTAAGATGGCGAGGCATGTATCACCAATCAAATTCTGATAAATACCTGTTGTAATTAGGCGTAGGGGAGGGTGAAGTGTAATGCTAGTTGGAATAAAAGTCATAACTTTCTAACTTTTCTAAAATAAAATCTAGCCCAACTATTTAATTACAAATTAATGTTTATTATTTTTGCAAGCTAATGTTAATTATTGTAAGAAAAAAATAAATTTAAGCATCCAGCTTTGCAAACTCATTCTGAATAATTAAGATAAATGTTCCAAAGCCTTGGCTTTTGGTTCAACTGTTTCACAAGGGTTTGTCTTTCGTGAATCATGGGATATACATGTGATGTAAAATTTAAAGCTCGCTTCAAAACCTAAGAGTCTACGGGACAAGTGAAGTAGAGTTCACCTGATTCTGTGACCTCGGCATATCAAGAGATACTGTGGTCAGCACTATGCCCAGCTGCCTTTACTTTCCCTAACTTGAGTTAAGTACCCATCAGAGATGGACGGACTATGTTCGTTTTACTGACTTGAACCCGGATTCGAACTCGAGACTTTCGGGTTAGCAATCTAGTGCCCGTCATGTGATGTAGACCGAAAGAAATATTTTATTTATCCTAAGATTCCACCCCAAGCTCGTATAACTAGAAGCCGGTCAGGACATTGGAAGGAATTGGTTTATTGACGTTTTTTTTTTTATGGACATATATCGTTTCCAAAAAAAAAAAAAAAACGCGACGTTAAGGGGGAAAAGATTAGAATTGACAGCTCGCTTAACGATGATATAAACGCGCTTGTGGGACGCCCATAAGACCGTGCCCCCCCCCCCTCTCTCCACACATACACCAGCCTCAACACCACCCTCTGAATAATCGAACAGTTTGTACTGGCGCATAGTGCCCTAAGCACGAGAATAAACGCGGGCATAGTGCCATAAGCAGGACAATAAACGAGGGCATAGTGCCCTAAGCACAACAATAAACGCGGGCATAGTGCCCTAAGCACGGCAATAAACAAGGGCATAGTGCCCTAACCAAGACAATAAACGCGGGCATAGTGCCATAAGCAGAATAATAAACCAGGGCATAGTGCCCTAAGAACGATAACGAACGAGGGCATAGTGCCCTAAGAACGATAACGAACGCGGGCATGGTGCCATAAGCACGACTAAACGCGAACAAAGTACTCTAAGAACTACAATAAACGCAAAAAAATGTAAAAAAAATAATAGTAGGTTTTTTAAATATTGTAAAAAAATTTCTAGTATATAAAAACACTATTTATATAACACATGATAGGAAGACTTGGTGGAAAATCAAGTACAAACATTGTACACTAGTGTGGCTTTAATTGAAATTCATTATCAAGTTTTTTTTTTTTGGAAGGCCTATATGGAAGAGTATTGAAATAGTTTTAGAACACACGATTCTGAATTAGGTGGAAGAGCAATGGTAAAGTAGTAGAATAAACGATTCTGTATTCAAATGTTACAAGTCAAATCCCTGAGCTTGAGTCCGTATGTCTGTAAAATGCCCCCTGAGTCTACTCAGCTGTAATGAGTACCCAATGTGAAGTCGAGTCAAAAACCAAATTCGTGAAAGCGTGTTGCTGAACACTCTATTCCTTCATGGCATGAACTCTCCTTTCTATCCTATAAGGACGGATAGGTTCAAAAGTGTATAAATGTATCACAACAGCGCGTTCTTTAATTTATATTTGATTTTAATCTTGACGTTTTACTTTCAAAACGCGTGCTTTGTATACATAACCGCAATCAGACTTCAAAGATTAAAAACTCGCTGAATTTTGATCTCATGTTCAGTGGTCAGGAAATTAAAATGGATATTTATACAGAAGGTAATAAGTGGCAAGTAGGGTGGGTGGAGGGGGAGTGGGGTGAGCAAAGTGGGGAGGGGGGCGGCAATTTCGTTCTCCCGTCTGGAATTATTTGACTTGGCTCTGGTCACTCCATCCAGACCAATCGGCACCAGGTCAGTTCCAGACTTGACACACGCCTGGTAATGCAAGAGAAATGTTTCTTCGATGGGTCAACATGTCGAGTTGGCTTAGTGGGGGTGGGGGTGAGGTGGGGTGATGGGTAGGATGAAATCGTGTGTGGATTTAATCTAGCACAACACGGGGAACCGCAGATAAAATGAATTTCCCCATTCCTCTCTCTCTGAGTTTGTTTTCATTTTCTATTACTAAGATGGTTTCTCTCATTCTTAACGTGGTGTCTCCCCATCTTCTACACACTCGTTTCCTCCTACTTATACCGGCATTGTTATTCTCTTATTCTAAAGGGATGGCTCCTCACACTATCGTATTATTCTTCATATTATCTATTGGTATGGCTCCTGCCGTTTTAGTCCAATTGTTCCTCCTATTATCTTATAAATCCCTGTACACTTGGTGAGGTTCCTCTTATCATCTTCTAACGTGGCTCCTCCCACCCTTTACTAACGTGGCTCCGCCCATCTTCTACTAACGTGGCTCCGCCCATCTTCTACTAATGTGGCTCTTCCCATCTTCTACTAACGTGGCTCCGCCCATCTTCTACTAACGTCGCTCCGCCCATCTTCTACTATTGTGGCTCCACCCATCCTCTATTACGTAGCTCCTCCCACCCTTTACTAAAATGGCTCTTCCCATCTTCTACTAACGTTTCTCCTCCCACCCTTTACTAACGTGGCTCCTCCCATCCTCTACTAACTGACTCCGCCCATCTTCTACTAACGTAATTCTGTTAGAAATCGATACAGTATAATAGTGCTACTTTTACTTACATTTTCGTATGTAGACATGAAATTTCAAACAAGACATGTTGATACGTTGAGATGACATTTTTTTATACGAAGATATGACATTTTTAATATGACATTTTGGTATGTAGACAACACATTGTGAAGCGTGGACGTGACATCTTGTTTCGCATACTTGACATCCTGATACAAGGACATAATAATATTTACGTTCTAAATCATACGTTGCTATCTTTATTTTGTTATACACGTTACGAATGAAAGATAAACAAAGATCCCAATTTGATCTGGCTTTTAGCTAGAGCTCACCAAGTATCTAATATGTGACTCAAAATATTCGAGACTGACTCTCTCATACAATCCTTTCAAACCTGTTAACACGTTTCATACAATGTTTTCGAACCTGTTAACATGTTTCATACAATGTTTTCGAACTTGTTAACATGTTTCATACAATCCTTTTGAACTTGTTAACATGTTTCATACAATTCTTTCGAACTTGTTAACATGTTTCATACAATCCTTTCGAACTTGTTAACATGTTTCATACAATTCTTTCGAACTTGTTAACATGTTTCATACAATCCTTTCGAACCTGTTCACATGTGTCCCACAATCATTTTGGACTTGTTAACATAGACACTGTCGTCTTAAGCCCCTCACCCTCGGGACTAATTGTACCCAAATCGTGACTCTCCCTACCAGTATAAAAAACTCCTTACACCTAGTCTAAAATAAAAAGTCACAACAGTTTTATAATCGTACGGTCGAGAGTTCGACCTGACCGCCTCCCACTGAAGAAGATTAATCCGTGTAATCATTCAGCGATCACTGGCTCAACCTGAATATGTATCAACCATTCATCATCGCTAAATCATCGTGTCATCGATCAACACTCGCCTCACCCTCGCCTCACCCTCGCCTCACCCTCCAGCCGGCGTCATTGGCAACCTAAAAAAAAACACGAGAAAAATCTTTAAGCTAAAAAAATAACGCTCGTGGTTACCATGGCAACACTTCTACAAATAGGACTTTTTTTATACAAGTGGTGAAATAAAAAGATAATCCAGAATTTAGAATACATCTAGTCTGTATTGGTTCGATAGATCTCTAATAGTTAATGAACTAAATAAGGGGAAGGAACTGGGGTTTGTTGCTCTTGTAGTTGAAGGGTGCGTATGAAGGTCTATAGAATTTCTTTCATTAAATTGGGGAAAAAAATGTTTTGTTTTTTAATTCTCTACATGTCTTTTGAGATGGTCATTTTTTTTTTCCATTTATTTTGCACTGGTTCGCATATTTTTAATGGTAGTTATTTTAGAGCTAATATAGGTGGCTAGTATTAGGTTTAAAGGGTTTGCTTTTTGCAAGGCGGATGTCTAGTGGTAAGGTGTATTGCATTATGTTGCAAGGTGATATGACAGTGTAGAAAAATTACGACAACATGAACCACACAATTATGTGTAGACTACCTAATTAAAACCATCGGCTGCGAATGTTAAACCTTAAACATACAAAAAAAATATTTTTAAGAAATTTTAAAAAAAAATTAAAATGACGATTTTCTTTTCAGATTTTAAAATATTCAAACAAAAATCAAACAACCTTGTCTTACTTATAGATAGGTTCAAACGTTAAAGATCGCGCATATAATCTTGACTTTATTATTCCAAACGTGTTAGAAAAAAACTGCATTCTCAATACACACACGCCTACTCTTCTCCCCCCCCCCCCCCCCACAGGGTTTAAAAACAACATTCGTTATTACAAAATATTTACGCAAAACAAAATAAAAATCCTTAATTACAACACCCAACCTCCTCCCTCCCTACCCACCGTATATGTGGATAATGTTTACATTATTTTTATAAAGATAACAATATTGTTTGCTTCCAGATATATCATGTTAGATCAGTTTTGTCATATCATAGCAGGAATCTTCTGGAACTGAGGTCAGCACACGCCAACGTGGGTCGTTTGACATTATTCAACGTCTATATTATTCAACGTCTATATTATTCAACGTCTATATTTTTGTAGTGTATATAGAGAAGGGAGGCAACATGTACGTTTTTGTACAGTTAATAATGATATGGGATGCAACTCAGGAATATTGCAGTGGCTTTTTCAGAAAGAAGGAAAATATGAATTGAAGATAAATACATAATATTTTGAAATACACGAGTTCTAATACATGTATATATATATATATATATATATATATATATATATATATATATATATATATATATATATATATATATATATATATATATATATATATATATATATATATATATATATATATATAGATCGACCAACATTAAGCTAAATATATTTTTATCACAAAACGCCTCCTGTTAAATCCATTTAGTTCAACCACGCATTTTGCAAAGTCTGTATTGATCACACACGTTTTCTGCTAAATCTATTTTGATCAAACTTTCTATGTCACACGATACCCTATTGAGAAAACAGTCACAGCCAATCAACGTTCGAGACAGACTGATGGAGAACGTGATACGCTATTTCAACCAATCGCAGCCCAGATCTGGTACTATTCTATTGCTAGCATGCACTGCGTTGACACCGGAAGTAAACAACATAATGCCGGTTTGTCTTTTCTAAAGTGACTGGCCAGGTCTTTGTTTAAGCTTTACGCACAATACTTTTAAAACTCTTTAGATATAAAACGGAAAGTTTCAATGGGTTTTTTTAATTTAAATTTAGTTCAGACTTGTTTTTTTCTAGATGGAGAGAATAAATAATATATATATATATATATATATATATATATATATGTATATATATATATATATATATATATATATATATATATATATATATATATATATATATATATATCGAGTGATCTGAGGCTGCGAAATCGGACGATTGAGAGATCGACTGCTCACCCGAAAATCTCGAGTTCAGATCTCTAAATTAGACCGTCACTCTAGTCCACTCAACTCTGGTGGGTACCGGACTCATGTTAGGGAAAGTAAAAACGGCTGGGCATAGATCTGACCACATTATCTGTTCATATGCCGAGACGAGAGAAACAGATGAACTCTACTTCATCTGCCTCTAAGGTAGCCAGATTCGAAAGGGTAACTTACTTATCTTTTAGAGTTAAAGTTATCTGCTGAAGCACTGTTCATTAGAAGGGGAGATTACTTTAGCTTTTCATAATTAATTAGCAGTTATGTGTTCAAACGCAAGAAGTTTTTATTAATCTAATGATCTTGTATTTTACATAGCCTAATTATTTATACATTTTACTTAACGGCATGTTGATTTAACTTTTTGCCTTCTACGCTAATTAGCAGTTTACTAATTCCATTAAACGCCACTTTAGCTCAGCCACGATTTATTTACTTTTAGTCTTTCTGTGAAATGAAAATAAGTTGATTTTTTAGCCATCTGATCTATCATTTATTGAGACTTGTCCTTTAATTTTATAAAAATTTAGACTATAGTAGAGCTGATCAAAGAATATTATTATCTAAGACCAGACGGTCCGTGGGGACAGATGAAGTAGAGTTAATCTATTTCTTGACCAGTACCCGTAATGACAGTGTGGTCAGCACTGTATACCCAACCACCTTAATTTTCCCTAACTTTATTAATTTACCCATCAGAGCAAAGTCTTCGTATGGACTCGATCTTGTGAACCATAAATTTCTTCGGGTTAGTATTCATACGCTCTATCTCCTAACCACATCCCCCAATCCGCTTTAACAAGTAATGCAAGTCTTGTGGGTTCGAATCCATATTCCTCATGTTTCAATAACTAATTAGATTTATCCGATTGATAAAAAAAACTAAAGCTAATCTATCATACCCAATTAGTCAAGAGATGTAATCTCGCATCTAAGAAAACCAAATCAATCATTCCTTGTATGAGAGTACACTTAAAAAAAACGTAGTCATGATTTTAACGTGTTTGATCCCATCTGATTATCAACGCGTCTAGTAGAGGAAACACATCCTGGACAACGAATCATGTGACTGAGCTATTTATAGCGCTGATTGCGAAGCGAGGTCGATTTTGGGTGAGGTTTGTTTTTACAAGACGAGGACGAAATGATGGCAATGTAAGGTTGCCAGGAAGTGTAACTGTGCATGTAGGGGGGGGGGGGGTATGTATTATGTTTGTGCCCAGAGTTTCTTCCAGGCATCTCTTAAGTGGGGGGGGGGGGACTTGAAGAAAGTCTACCCCCCCCCCCCCCCGAACGAAATGGAATATATATAGAAAATATATACTTTTACCAGTGTCCGCCCCCCCCCCTGGAAAATGTAGTGTCCCCCCTCCCCCCGAAAATATCAAGTGCCCCCCCCCCCCCCCCCGAAGAAAAATGTCTGGAAGAAACACTGTATCCAGCGTTTCTTCCAAACAACCCCCCCCCCCCCTCTCTCTCTCAGAAGAGAAAAAAAAATATAATCTATATAGAAAATATACCCTTTAAACAAAGTCCGTTATACACGGAAGTGTTTCAAGTGCCCGTTTCTCCCTCCGCATGGAGAAAAAAAAATGTCTGAAAGAAACCTTGTTTACTATACACAAAGTTTCTTTTAGGCATCTCTTTTAGGGGGAAGTACCCCCCTCCCCTTGATACACGTTTACCGCCCACCCCGCCCGGAACGAATTGACAAAATATTTAAAAATATTGACTTGAACCAGCGTTTACGAACTGATTCATCAACTTTTTTCGTTCTTGCCCGAGACACATGGGGGCAGATGAAGTAGAGTTAATCTGTTTCAATGACCGAGGTCAGGACTATGTCCTACCTCCATAGTTTCCTTAATGATGTCAAATGGGACGTCCTACCAACTCCATTCCGGGATCCGAACTCGAGACTTTCTGGTTAGAAGTCGAAAGCTCTACTAGCAGACCATGCCCTCCCCTACTAAACTAATTAGATTAATTAAAATTTCATTATAGCTCACTTTGCATTTTATTATTCAAAAACTACTTTTAAGCATTTTTCATCTGGTAGGATCGATCATACAAAACCAAAGAAACATGAGAAGGGGGAGAGGAGGGGGAGGGGAGGCGGGAGGAAGTCACCGCTTTGAAATCAAGCGACCTCCTGCATCGGTGCTAATCTAGACGCACTAATTAATCAATGTTGATTAATAACTTGAGCAAACAGACGACGCCGCAAACGAATAAGTCTTTTTTTTTTTCCTCTTGATAAAATAGAAAATAGGCGAGTCGATTTATAGTGGAGTGACGTCATGCATTTGCTAACGAGGGGGGGGGGGGTTAAAAAAAAGCCTGAACGAAGAAATAAAGTGAGTTAAATAAAATCAATGTGCGTTTAACATTAGTGTAGGTAAATATCAACGGCGCCATTTCGGGTGCGTTTGGAGTGCGAATTGCGGTGAATAACTTGCAGAGAGATACGTTAAAAGTAGTACCTGGGAACATACATCTACGTATGGTAGCAGAAATAGACAAAATTTCTGCTCAGTTCATTCTTAGGCTACTTTTGTAACTAAACCCGTCACTGGTATCGATGAAGAAGTTTGTTTCGGTAACCGACGCATCTGAAAGCGTTGTGGTCGATGTCACTTCTCTTCCTCCCCCCCCCCAACATATGCCCGGTACATATTACTGCTGAGTGAGCTCAAATGTAAATTTAAATCTGTATTTATTATATGAAACCGGGACTTGATTTCGAGCGTAGATTACATGTTGGGATGAAAGCCTTAGATGTAAAACACCACTATAAAGGTGTGTTTTCAGAGTAGGGTGGCGATTTGTAGTGGAGTGTTAGTGGTGTTTAGGAGTGTCACTGGCAAACTTGAGTGTCACTCAACAGACTCTCCTTTGTTTTTTATTTGTGTGTGGGAGAGAGAGAGTAAAGTGTGTGTGTGTGTGTGTGTGTGTGTGTGTGTGTGTGTGCGAACATTTCTTACAAATAATAAGGGGACGCTACTCTAACCCTAAAAAAATTGTTTACAAAATGTTGTCTACTTTAGTACAACTAACACAACCATAGAATGGTGATACAAGGTGACTTGGTGACACATTAACTGGTGACATTTAACAAACTGGTGACATCGTCTTCCGACAGTGTCACCAGGTTGGAGAACAATTAACCTCCTATTGTTTAATTTAATTAAACAGATTAACAACACATAGATACTTGGTTTAGTTCTACCTCGTTACGCTATTTTTTTATCATGTTCCCAAAACGAGATTGAAAAAAAAAATCAATCAATACTCCCTGAAGTACGTGTAACAGTCTAAAAACAGCGCCAGATTTAATCAAATCACTACGCCGCTTTGTTTACGTAATTCCCCCCAATCACTGCACATGTCCGAGGCAACAATGTGTTTGCGCGCGGACTTAGGGTCGATAGGGCCAGCGATCCAGCGCGTTAGACCAAGGGAAAGATAACCAGGTTTACTTGAGAGTTACCTCCCCGTGACTCGGCCAAACATTTGGACAAATTTTTCACTAAGGCTTATCGCCCCTGCACGTGATAACATGATTTCCTCACTGTTTAGACCCTCACACCAATGTGTCAGAATAATGAAATAACAACGCTAATAATACAACATTTTCGCGGGTTTATTTTTTAAATTATAAAAAAAACGAGAAAGAAATTAGGAGCAAAATTACAAATAGCTTAAAAGTGTAACTATATCAATGTGAAACTGTTTAAAAAATCTACCCTTGAAAGCAGAGTTTCTTCCAGGCATCTCTTCGGGGTATCCCCCAAAGAAAGTCTACCCCCCCTCCCCGAAAATTTCAAGTGCCCCCCCCCCCCCCAGCAGAAAAAAGTCTGGAAGTAACACTGCTTGAAAATCCACACATGACTTTACACGACTTAAGCCACCCCCACCCCCCCTCACCCCCCCCCCCCACCCCCTTCTCCTTATGATTGACGATTGACGTCATATTCCATGGGGTTTTTAGATAGTTATTTCATTGTAAAACCAAAGTTATCGATATATATATATATATATATATATATATATATATATATATATATATATATATATATATATATATATATATAAATATATATGTATGTATATAAATTATTATATTTAGCTGAGTTTTGTTTTCGTTATTCGTTATTTTTCTACTCCTTATAATATGGGATATTTTGTTTTAATTTTAACTTTAAAGTAGGCCAGCTAGACTTGATCGATGTGCGTTATGATGTTGAGTAGTACAAAATTCTAAGTCTTTCAAACAATCTACTTCAATCTACTTCAATCTACTTCACTTTGACCTTTACATACTGCCGGGTACTGGGCGATAACAGAAGCGATCCCCGTCGCCATGGTTACGCTGTACGGTGTCGGGTCGAGCTAAGTACCCGTCATCAGGTCACCGTGACATTCGGGAGGGCGGAAGTGAAATGTGAAATTAAAATAATCACAGTTAGCCGGGGATTGTGCTGCAAGCATGAAAAGTAGTAATCGATGCTGGTTTTTGATTGGAGGTGTATCGATTGATAGAAAAATTTTCACATTTTTTACATTTATCCAACATTCATCTTTCGAAATATGATTGTTGATAGATTTGTAGCGTATGTTAGAACTGGTACCTAATCTACTTTGAATTTTACATGATAAATGCTTAATGCAATACATGAATGGATGTTATTTTAACAACCACAGACAAAGCAACCAATCACACAAGGTACTGATTAAAAATCACAGAAACAGATTGTGACAAACAGAAGTGTTGACCATAAACACAACAACATCCTGGCCTACCAATCACTGACACAGCAACCGCAAACACACCAAAACAGATAAATCAACCCTGATGTCATTTATAAACACCAATCATTAACACATCGATCATAAACACACCAATCATACACACACTAATCATAACCACACCAATCATAAACACACCAATCATAAACACATCATACATACGCCAATCACAAATACACCAATTATACACACACCAATCAAAAATACCAATCAAAAACACACAAATCATAATAACATCAACCATACACACACCACTTACACAAACACACCAACAACTGACACAGCCACCGACACACCACTCTCAACCACCGACATACCACCCTCAACCACCGACACACCACCCTCAACCACCGACACACCACCCTCAACCACCGACACACCACCCTCAACCAACGACACATCACCCTCAACCACCGACACACCACCCTCAACCACCGACACACCACCCTCAACCACCGACACACCACCCTCAACCACCGACACACCACCCTCAACCACCGACACACCACCCTCAACCACCCACACACCAACCTCAACCACCGACACACCACCCTCAACCACCCACACACCACCCTCAACCACCTACACACCAACCTCAACCACCTACACACCAACCTCAACCACCCACACACCAACCTCAACCACCCACACACCCTCAACCAACGACACATCACCCTCAACCACCGACACACCAACCTCAACCACCGACAAACCACCCTCAACCACCGATACACACCACCCTCAACCACCGACACACCACCCTCAACCACCCACACACCAACCTCAACCACCGACACACCACCCTCAACCACCCACACACCCTCAACCAACGACACATCACCCTCAACCACCGACACACCACCCTCAACCACCGATGCACCACCGATGCACCACCGATACACACCACCCTCAACCACCCACAAAACCAACCTCAACCACCAACACACCAACCTCAACCACCAACACACCACCCTCAACCACCTACACACCACCCTCAACCACCTACACACCACCCTCAACCACCCACACACCAACCTCAACCACCCACACACCAACCTCAACCACCGACACACCACCCTCAACCACCGACACACCACCCTCAACCACCGACACACCACCCTCAACCACCCACACACCAACCTCAACCACCGACACACCACCCTCAACCACCCACACACCCTCAACCAACGACACATCACCCTCAACCACCGACACACCACCCTCAACCACCGATGCACCACCGATGCACCACCGATACACACCACCCTCAACCACCCACAAAACCAACCTCAACCACCAACACACCACCCTCAACCACCGACACACCACCCTCAACCACCCACACACCACCCTCAACCACCGACACACCACCCTCAACCACCGACACACCACCTCAACCACCCACACACCACCCTCAACCACCTCTACCCATGAATGAAATCTCTGAGGCAGCAGCGCTCTCAGATAAGGACCCACAACTCCCGGTCCAGTCAGGGGAGACAAATCGCATTACCCTAACCCCGCCGTCCCCAAGCATTCGGTTACCTTTCATTACATTGGTTGTTTCCCCTGCGTCGCTGGTACTCGCCCCTTCCCCTTCCCATCAATAACACTAGAATGTATCACCGACTCCACAAGTTCGGGTCTAAACTTTAACTTTGGTGCAAGGGTTATTGGGGAGGGGGTTTTAAGCTAGGAGTCTAAGGGGTGGAGGGGTGTGAGGGGGATGATTTTTCGGTAGAAATGTACTTGAGCGAAATGAAGTGGTTGAGGATTCCCAATTCGATACAGCGGAAACTAGAGCGAGTGGTTCGACTAAAAAGTTGAAACGAGCTGGTATTTTATGGAAGAAAAAGATGGTCGAAATCTATCTCAGGCGTGTTGGTTTAAGTCGTAGCGATGGTGTTGTATTCCTTAAAAATCATAACAAAATTAGCATATTAAGCAAATTAGCATGGGAGTTATGGGAGAAGAATCGGCAGTATCGTATCGAGGTGTCTGGTTTAGACGGTATCGATACCAGTGTATGCGTTTTAATAAAGATTAAGGTTATGGATGTGGGACGGTGTGGTCGATTGGTAGAGCTTTCGAGTACTAACCCGAAAGGCTCGAGTTCGGATCCCGGGCTCTGATGGGTATTTGCCTAATGTGAAAGTAAAGGCGACTGGGCATAGTGCTGATCACACTATCCCTTCATATGCCGAGGTCACGGGTTAACTCTACCTCACTTGTTTAACGTCATGGATCAAGTCATAATGACTTTTGACTAGGATTAGGGTTATAGTTACGATTACGATTACGTTTAGCGTCTGGGTCAGCGTTAGAGCTAAAGCTACGATTCTGCTACCTGTAATACCAGGGCTAGAGCTTTGTAACCAAAACGCATCTGAAACAAAAAAGCGCTGAGTAAACTCTGCGAAAGTTTGCATTTGAGTGGGATAGCCAAGGTCAACTTTAGGACATTTGAGTGGGATAGCCAAGGTCAACTTTAGGACATTTGAGTGGGATAGCCAAGGTCAACTTTAGGACATTTGAGTGGGATAGCCAAGGTCAACTTTAGGACATTTGAGTGGGATAGCCAAGGTCAACTTTAGGACATTTGAGTGGGATAGCCAAGGTCAACTTTAGGACATTTGAGTGGGATAGCCAAGGTCAACTTTAGGACATTTGAGTGGGATAGCCAAGGTCAACTTTAGGACATTTGAGTGGGATAGCCAAGGTCAACTTTAGGACATTTGAGTGGGATAGCCAAGGTCAACTTTAGGACATTTGAGTGGGATAGCCAAGGTCAACTTTAGGACATTTGAGTGGGATAGCCAAGGTCAACTTTAGGACATTTGAGTGGGATAGCCAAGGTCAACTTTAGGACATTTGAGTGGGACAGCCAAGGTCAACTTTAGGACATTTGAGTGGGATAGCCAAGGTCAACTTTAGGACATTTGAGTGGGATAGCCAAGGTCAACTTTAGGACATTTGAGTGGGATAGCCAATTTCTTTCAAGACTGATGACTCGTCTAAATCTTCAATATGAACCCAAGAATGCTGGTAGACTTTGATTGGAGTGTTGTGAATGAATCAAGCGTAACATAGGCGAGAATATTAGGTAAAATGCCAATGAGGTACAAAGCGCAAAGGCTTGTGTTTTGTATCTCTTTCATGCTATTTTTTCTTTGTGTTTCAATTTCCTAAACAGGGCGATGTCTGATTGGTTATTACCAGTTCGATTGTTTCAATATAGTTGATCATTTTGTGAGGGGAGAGGGGGGATTGTGTATCTATGAGCAGAGGCTCAATTTCACAGGGACCATTTGCATTGTATTGAGATATACTAGAGTTTGTATATGAGAAGTGTATTATAAATGAAGGGAATATAGATTTTTTTTCAAATGTGTGGAAGATTTAGGAATAAGGGAATCTATGCACAAGGCGCAATTTTAATATGGGCTTCCATCTACCTTAACCAATAGATATTTCCTTAGCTGATCAATGTTTTGTGTAAGGACGGCTCTTAATGAAGGTTGGGTGTTCAATATTCTGAGCGCAAGCGATTGTGTAACTACAAACAAAGTTTCGTATTTCATATGAGCTTTTCCTGCCTTTCCCTATAGCAATTTCCTAAGATGAACGGTGTTGTGAGGCGCATGATCCAAGCTTTGTTCCATTTCACAACGGATCTTCCGTGGCCTATATTTATATATTCCGGCTTGCTCAATACATTACGGATAAATCCTTCACGTTCAGAGAACGTAGCAACACGTCATGGGAGAGAAATTTTCCAATTTGGTTTGCAGATGAGGCAAGGGGTCTAACTCAGTCCTTGTTTACGTCCCACACTGTAAAGAAAGACAACTCCAAATATTTGCTTTTCATTTTTTTTTGCTCCGTTTTTTTTTCTTTATTTATTGTTAGTGGCGTCCCCTTGTGTAAGTTGTCCCTTGATAGAAAAAGGACTTAGTGTGGGAGCAGGTTAGTCGTGTATATATGTGTGTTTGTTTGTGTGTATGTGTGTGTGTCTATGTGTGCTGTGTTTATGTATATGCACATGTGAGTATGTGTGTTTATGCATGTGTGTGTTGATTATGTTAGCTTAAACGTGTGTATGTGTTTGTTTGGGTATGTGTGTTTGTGTGGGTAAATATTAGGACATTTGAATTGAAATAACCAAGGTCAACTTTAGGACATTTGATTGAGATAACCAAGGTCAACTTTAGGACATTTGATTGAGATAACCAAGGTCAACTTTAGGACATTTGATTGAGATAACCAAGGTCAACTTTAGGACATTTGATTGGGAAGGACAAGGTCAACTTTAGGACATTTGATTGAGATAACCAAGGTCAACTTTAGGACATTTGAATTGAAATAACCAAGGTCAACTTTAGGACATTTGATTGAGATAACCAAGGTCAACTTTAGGACATTTGATTGGGAAGGACAAGGTCAACTTTAGGACATTTGATTGAGATAACCAAGGTCAACTTTAGGACATTTGATTGAGATAACCAAGGTCAACTTTAGGACATTTGATTGAGATAGCCAAGGTCAACATTAGGACATTTGATTGGGATAGCCAAGGTCAACATTAGGACATTTGATTGGGATAACCAGAGATATAGACAAGATCAATGGAAACTGTTTTACTCCACCTAACAAGAGGACAAACATACTTCATGTGTGTGAGTTATGGGAGTGAAACACGGGGCAAGTATTTGTAAGAAGTTTTATGTATTTTATATGGCGTGCAATATGGTGGTGTGCGTTATGGTGGTGTGCGTTAGGTGGTGTGCGTTATTGTGGTGTGCGTTCGGTGGTGTGCGTTATGGTGGTGTGCGTAGTGGTGGTGTGCGTAATGGTGGTGTGCGTTTGGTGGTGTGCGTTAGGTCGTGCGCGTTATGGTGGTGTGCGTTACGTTGGTGTTCTTTATGGTGGTATATGTGATAGGATTTATTTGTGTGTTATGGTTGTACGTAATGATGTGGTGGTGGTGGTGGTGTATGTAATGGTGATGAATGTGGCTATTTTTTGTGATTGTGTTCAATATGATAGGGTTGCGTAATATAGGGGCGGCGTGTGTTATATGGGTTTATGCAATGGTTGCATTTTATGTAATAGTTTTGCGTGGTTTAAAGAAGCTAGTGATATTCTTAGAGGAACCTTTTCATGTATTTGTGTATGTGAATAGTGAATACGTGTGATAAAAGTGTACTTCTATTTAGGTAGTGTGTGTCGTTATGGGTGTATTCAGTGGCGTAGGCAGGGGGGGGGGGGGGGGTTAGGGGAAGTCATAACCCCCCCCCATAGACCCCTCGGTATATATATAAAGTATGAGGGGGGTGCAAATCGAAAGTTTGTCCCCGGGTAACAATTGGAACCCCCCCCCCCCCCCATTTTGAGACGATCCTGGCTACGCCACTGGGTGTATTCAAATCTATGTGTGTTTGTATATATTTTGTGTGTTGATGAGTGTAGGTTGATTTGTGTATGTGTTTTTGTGTGTATGTGTGTTGATGTTTGTCTATGTAAGTATGGTGTGTGGTATTTGTGTGGGTAGTGTATTGCTACTTGTAAACCACATACACTTTACCGTCTAAAATTCATTAGTCGGAAATTTTCCATAAACGACAACTCTTACAGTTAGCATAGTTTTTAATAATTGTATAGGTTTTCTCCCTTGCAACGACAAGATGTAATCAACGCTTAAAAATTTATAATGAAGAAGTCATAAAGCCGTCTAGTCTTCATAAAGCAGGTGTTAAAATGAAATATCGTTCGAACAAGAAATTTTCACATGACAGTTAATACAGCTATAATGTCAAACGCGTTAATGAGGTAAGAAGGAAGGTGGGGGCTAAAAGATGTAAATCTAAATTACTGGCGTTTGTCTTTTGTTAAGTCATGCCCACGCCAGCCCTCTTTATTTAACCAGTAAACCATCACCAAATTATTTAGTCAAATGTTGTGGTCACTGTTGTATTTTGTTCTTGATATGTTGATTCTACTTTGTGCTTTGCTATTTTGTTCTGTATAGGCAATAAAGAAAAATAAAGATTTTTCGCTCAAAACACAAATATAACTAATTTTAGGCATATAAAGGCATATATATATATATATATATATATATATATATATATATATATATATATATATATATATACATATATATATATATATATATATATATATATATATATATATATATATATATATAACAGCGATACACCAAAAATTCATCATCGTTACTTAATCCAACACATACTCCATTTGTACACCTTTGGGAGACCAGACATCATAAAAAGCATAAAATACTTCTATAAAACACCATAAACATTCAATAAAGACACATTGAAGTCTCCCAATAAAGACACCATAAAGATACCTAAAGCACATCATAGAGATGTGTGAATACGACCAGTAACGATAAACTCATTTTGACATCATATACACACATATTTTACATATATATATATATATATATATATATATATATATATATATATATATATATATATATATATATATATATATATATAAATTTATTTATATTTGGATACTCAAATGTTAACGGTATAAAACTAGATTGTTTCAGAAATAAATTAATAAACAAATCCCGACTTCACGTTTAATAGAGTAAAAAAAAAACATCTCACAAACTGGGAGGGTGTTTAGCGTAGTTCAGTTAAACCGTGAGGGATGGAAGGTGCGGGGATGGGGAGTTGGTGCACGTGACGTCACGGCTAACCTTTAACGCCCGCGTGTCATTTTGACATCTCACGGTGGTAGATCAGAGTGGGCAGACGGTGAGGTAAATTAGGGTGTCTGTTACGTTGTTTATAGCGGTGGAGGGTAGGGCTGGGTTGTGCGCATGCGTAATACCTGGTTTTGGTTACGATTAAGTGGTACTGTTAATATTTTGCGTTTGCCAGCATATTTTTTATTTAGGTTTTGTTGAAGTTTATTTTATATTTCGTGTTAGAAACAAGGGGAGAACACTGTGCTCACGTATATTTAAAACAACAGGAGTTATCTTTCAGTGACAAGGAAGAAATCCCCATGTAGTAATGTGAAAAATACTAATCACAGTTCCAATGTTGTCGTGGAGGGGTGGTGGCCAGGGGTGGGGGGGGGGGGGAGTGGCAAAACGCATTTTTTTTCTGTTTTTTTTTCTTTATTTTCTAATCAAACAGTTATTCATAGTAAATAAACTATTAATTGCAAACCGACGTTTAATTTTATGTGCGTGTATACACACACATAAAGAGGCACGCACACACACGCAAGCACACACACTATACATAATATATATGTGTGTATATATATATATATATTTATATATATATATATATATATATATATATATATATATATATATATATATATATATATATATATATATGTGTGTGTGTGTGTGTGTGTGTGTGTGGATGACCTAATTGCACAGAGCCCTCTTGGGTTCACGTCACGTGTGTATTTAACAGACACACGAACTGACTGACATCGTCAGCAGTCATTAAACCCCGGTCTGCCCTTATGGTCCTAATTCATTGGGGAAGGGGGGAAAAAGGGGGGGGGCTCTGAGCCTATTTATAGCACACGCAGTAGGTGTTTCTACTCGGTGTATGTATTCTCAGGAGCGAGACGTTTTTGTGACGTCATTGTGACGTCGTTCTAGACTGAGTCGAGAATAGTAAAACCACGTGTTTTGAAATAAGTCTAGATTTTAAGTAGTGTTGCATTAAAAGATATTTTGCAGGTAAAAATGGTAGAAAATGTTCATCTTACAGTTGAAATAGTAAAGTGCCCAATGTTTATTCCGGGTTTCTCTATTAGGGGTTGGGTTAGTGGAGGCAGGAAGAGCCTACAACCCCCTCCCCCTAAGCACGTCTACCCCCTCCCAACCACCCCCCGGACGTGGTAGTACTATCTATTTAAAACTCAATACACTAAGTGACTAGTCTAAGAGGGTTGTTTTTTTTTATTGAATCACTGGTTATATTTGTAAGCATAACAGTCTTACCGTGCCTTCCTCTCTCTCTCTCTCTCTCTCTCTCTCTCTCTCTCTCTGTCTCTTCATTCTTTCCCTCTCGTTTATTCTATTTCCTGTTCTAGAGCCCATAAACATGTATTTGGGAATTCCCAAATTTCGATACAAAACTCACACTTCAATTACCTCAGCACGCTTGCGTGTGTGTGGTGTGTATGCGTGTGTGCGTGTGTGTGTGCCTGTACGTGTGTGTGTGCGTGTATGTGTGTATGCGTGTGTATGCGTGTGTGTGTGTGTGTCTGCAGCTTGAGCTCGCTTGACCTTTCACCCCAACGGCGCGTGAGCGGCATGTGCTTTGTTCCGCACGTTCGCTCCATTCGTTGCTGGTGTGCTCACCAGCTGAGTTGATGTGGGTAGGTACAGCGCGTGTGGTGGGGGGGGGGGGTATAGACCTGTAGGTAGGGGGAGGGGTACGTGGGTGAAGTTGCGGTCAAACCCGTTTCGCTGAATACCTTGTACGGCTAACCACAACTGTTGTCATAACTGGATTTGGTCTGACAGATATAAATAATCATTCAGGGGTTCTAAAACTGACAGGGTTCTGAAATTATTTGGGAAATTGAAAAGCTGAGTAAACTGAATTGTGCTTTATGTGTATTTTTTGCATTGCATTTTTCATTTGTGCCCACTTCTTAAGTAATTTGTGTTATTGTATTGTTGGACGGGATTTCATCCAGTACAATTAAGTATTACGTGAATTTGTTTCCATAGCCTTTTGCTGCTCACCAATATGTGATGGGGGGGGGGGGATTGTATACGCTGCTGTATGAATCTATATGATTACTACGCCTATAACTAATATTCCAACTATATTAGTATAAACAAGTGATGAGGACGGGAACACTCTTATTTTCAGACGACACTAAGTTGACGATATAAACAAGTTCGATCATAAAATAGAATTAACTTTATTATCAAATACTAGCAATATTCAATGTCAAAACACGTCTATTTCTTACTATAGCAAACCCCCAACTGTTTTCCCTCCTGCGTCCTACATCATCGGTAACATTGTCGCGTCACGCTCACGTCACACTCACGCCACAAATTGTCTACCGTCAAGTTTATTATTAGTCTCTACCAGTCTAGTCTTATTTTATCTATCTACGCTATCACACTTTGAACAGAACAAACTACAAGGCAGCAGCTGTTTGATTTTGGAGTTGTCTCTCCTAAGTGATTTGCGGTCCCAAAATAACGAGCCTCATCTATCTGCCCATCTATCCTATCGGAAAATTTCGGTTAAGCAAATATGAACTTTACTGCCCAACTACGCTAGCCCCTCGATTATTACAATAACAACATATAGGTGTGTGTATATATATATATATATATATGTATATATATATATATATATATATATATATATATATATATATATATATATATATATATATATATATATATATATATATATATATATATATATATATATATATATATATATATATATATATAGTGTTAAAGTTTAACTGTACTTTAGTTTAGGTCACAGACAGTGTTAAATCAATGATTGATGCCTTTATTTGTTGTATTTATGCCCGCCACAAGCCGGAACTACCTGACACCCCCCACTGAGAGGCAACAGGTGTGTTGATAGGTGTGTTGATATGTGTTTTGATAGGTGAGTTGACAGTTGTGTTGATAGAAATACACAACCCAGACGGTGCTGAACGCTGTATCACCAAAGACAATGAGTGACAGCAACCCCCCCCCCCCTACCCTACCCTATACCCCTCCCACCCTCTCCCGTCTCATTCGAGTTTTAGCGACAGTCGACATTCCAGTTGTCAAGATTTTTTAACACTTACCGCAAAAAAAAAAAAAAAAAAAAAAAAAAAAAAATTCTGGACGCAATGACGCATCGCCCAGGACAGCTCCACTTAACAAGGGACGAGATGACCTTCTTGACGTGTCGTTCAGGACTGACATGTCACTGACAGCTCAAGCGACAATCGACACTTCTAAGCCTTTCTTTAATATAAACGCTTTAATCGGTTTGACTGCACTGTAGATAGAAGGACTTAATTTCATCACAATATATATATATATATATATATATATATATATATATATATATATATATATATATATATATATATATATATATATATATATATATATACATCGGAGTGGGATTAATTAATACACGACTGAAGAAGCTTAAACCGCTAAACAATTTGATCACGCAATGTCTCATACCATCTTACTCAATATTCAATATAGTGTTGTTGTTTTTTTCTATATTTCTATATTTGGCTCCATCTAATACTTATTAATATATCGCTCACCATGATATAACACAGCTTTCTGATATTTCATAATTTTATTTTTGCACGTTTTTACTGTTTGGTTGTATGATTAAGTTGGTACCACTGGTTTACAAATCGTGTATTTAACATCCCGCAAGGCATTTGCAAAAGTTTCATATGTAATTGGATGCACGTGATAACATGTTGCTTTCAGACATTCATTTCCGCTATGGGGGGGGGGAGCACTTAAAACTTTCGCGGAAGAGGACTTAACTTTTAGGTGAGGGGGGAGGACACTGGTTCAAGTATATAATTTCGATATAACTTATATTTCGTTCAGAAAGTGTGGGGTAGGGGGTAAGGAAGGCGATAGGCGTGATAGAAAGCTAAAAGTCTACCTTTATTGTCTTAAAAATGCATTTTTCGTATTAAATAATTTAATGTTTTTTTAACACTACAGAGTAGAAATAGAATTGTTTTATTTTAACAGCTAAACTTCATTTTTACAAATCAATATCCCAAGTTATAAAACAGGATAAGGGAGACAACAATAGATTAATTTAAAAAGACAGAAATATTAATAAAGCAAGCACATCATAAAACAACAAATGCAACAATTAGATTAAAAGTTAAATACCTTAATTTTTTCTTTTAAATATTTTGAAACTTTAAAAGTTAATTGATATTTTCAATAAAATAATAATTGCAAATAAATAATACAAAACAGTGAAGATAATTTATACAATATTTTAAATATAAATGAAAAATTGAATGCATATGTATTCCTCCCAATTTAGCGATGAGTAGGCCTATAATTGTATATTACCCGACCCGAAAGGTGTTATTATGAATTTAAGCCTAGAATCTATTCTAATTATTAAATAGAGTCGAGTAACCCGAAAAATTTGAAAGTACACGAACAAATGTGAACAAAATGTCGCCTCTAAAATGATTTATATTGAATTAAAATAATAGATCTAGTAAGTAAAGTATTATCCAAGACTAAGCATACCCCCCACCCCTTAAAAAAGGATGGGAAAATCAAATAAAATTTTACTCTGTGGTTGCACTGGTGTTGGAAAAACTGCAATACTAGAGCAACTGCTATATGGGAACCATATTGTTGAGTCACCAACACACCAGACTATGGAGGATATTTACACAGCAGTGATAGAAACAGACAGAGGTGTGAAGGAGAAAGTTCGGATATTTGACTTGGGCATGCCAGATGGTGTTGAACCAGAGCTACCCAAGCACTACCTGAATTTTCCAGACGGATTCATTTTAGTCTATGATGTCACCAATTTTGATTCTTTCAAACGGCTTGACAAAATAAAAAAAGAAATTGACAAACATAAGGACAAAAGAGAAGGCCATGTAATAGTTATTGGAAACAAAAGTGAATTAAATGACCGGAGGCAAGTTCAGTTTGATGTTGCTATGGCATGGTCAGTCAAAGAGAAAATGAGACTATGGGAGGTAACAGTTACCAACAGGAAGTCATTGGTGGATCCATTTGTCTGGCTTACATCTAAAATAACCCAGCCCACAGGAAAAAGTAACTTTTTACCAGGTCGGAAAACAAAGTCTTCAAGCGGCAATAGTTTGGATAAAAACTGATTTTTAGGGAATATGCACAAAAGTCATATCAACTGATAGCGCTTGTAGTTAGATCTACAGTTTCAAGATCTCAAACTAAATTCAAGTTGCATGCAGTCACAACGATGTGGATTACTTGCTGCATAAGCATGCGCTGAAACTTGAGGCACTTTACAGTGTAGTTCACATATCACTGTTCACACACCTGTGATAGTCTAGAGCAGTATAAAATAATGAAGTACTTCTCTCAATGTTGTTCATCTAAATTCATGTTCATATTTTGTTAAATAAAATGAATTTTAATAAAAAAAAAAATAAATAAAAAAAAAAAAAATTGTATATTACTATATTTGATTGAAAATATAAGCTCATTTATTCTAATATGACAGGGGTCGGCAACCTTTTGAAGCGGAAGAGCCAAAAGTTATAATTTTCAAAATTTCCCTGGTTTTAAAGAGCCACTAACATTTTTTTATTTCAAATATTTTATTTTTTTATTAAGATTATTAGTATTTGTTCAGGGAGCTGGGAGCCGCATCTTGATATCAAAAGAGCCGCATGCGGCTCGCGAGCCTCAGGTTGCCGACCCCTGTAATATGAAAAGACTCTAAATCACATATTGACAATTTATATTTACTGAACACTCAACACCTCATTACTAAGAACATAACACTCAAATCACCCCGAAAACTACTCAGGTATTTCAACCACTTCACGCCTACACTCCCCTACCTTGTACTCAACAGACACAATTTCTACAAAAATGCACATTACAATGACACCATTCACTGACCAAAATACTACCCATACCCCCCTCCCCGCCTTGCAGGTCTTTATTACCACTACGCCTTCACCCTTTCCGTGACCCCTAATCTCACTTGGTTTTAGACGTTTTTTTTTCCCACTAGCACTGAATTATTATGACGTTATATATTATCAGCATGCATATATTGTTAAAACAAGTAACACGTTGACTTTGATATATGTAAACATCTAAAAATCTTTTGGTTTCGGTTGATATTTGAAATTATGCAAATGATGATGTTGTTTTACTTGTTTTATATTGAAAATTAAAGTATTTTAATATATTTTTTTTAAGTTGAAAATATAATCACGTCACTTGCTTCACGCTTGCCCACCCCTACCTCGTACTCAGCAACCACACAATCTATAAACATTGTTAAGATACAAATCACTGAACCAGAACCCTCACATATTCCCACCACCATTTCAATGTTTTTGTCCCCATGACCCCTTCTCTCACTCGACTTTTAAATTTTTCACTAGCACATACTTACTTTTTATTTCCACACTATATAAACGTTTTGTATAAATGATGTTAAAAATGGTCTAAACAGAATATCTATTTCTTTTTTCATATGTATATATTTGTAAATCCATCTTAATATGTTTTTTTAATAAGAATATTTGAAATTGTTGCGATTGTTTTAAATTGTAAATAAAAGTATTAAAAAAATATAATCAAAATAAAATTATATGTATAATTATTATATTTTATGTATATATTATTATAATATATATAATTATTATATATAATATATATATATACTACATATTATATATATATATATATATATATATATATATATATATATATGTATATATATATATATATATATATGTTTATATTTATATTTATATTTATATTTATATTTATATTTATATTTATATATATATATACCTAGGATCGCCCGGGCAAACGCAGCCTACATGGGCGTCGGTAGACGCGCCTGATTCCGTTTGGTGAACAATTTTAAAGCCTCACTGTATCCATAGTCTATCGCACTTTTTAAAACGAACGTAGGCGCTATCGCGCTCACAGGAGAGCCCTGGGCGCCAAATTGCACCCAGCCAAGTCACCGATCTTTCGAAATAGTTTATATTTTTCGAACAAATCTCCCCAGGAGTATTCACAACGACTTTCCAAAGTTTCATGGCGATCGGATGAAATGTCTAGTAATGCATAAAAGACAAATAAAGCCTAAGGAAATATATTAGGAGGGTTTTATCAATGCTTTACCAATGCTTTACCAATCCTATATTCTTAGACGCGTGACCTTGTTTTCTAAAACTGAGTTATTTAAATGTAAACAGTGCCTGTGCTTGGATCATATTTATCGGGACAAATTTTTATCTACACTACCGCAGTAGTATATTAGGTCACTTTTGGTTATCATGGGTGAGGGGGATGCGGATGCGGATGCGGATGCGGAACAAAGGCTATATAGGAAAATACTCACCCAGCCTGGGACAACGACATATAACAAAATACTCACCCACCAGGCGCAGCCTGCCGCAGCCTGGGACAACGAGATATAGTAAAATACTCCCTGGGGGAGGTGGAGGTACACCGACATATAGCAAAATACTCACCCATCTGGGTGAGGGTGGGTGAGCAGGTGGCGCAGCCTGGGACAACGAGATATAGGAAAATACTCACCCACCTGGGTGAAGGTGGGTGAGGGTGGGTGAGCAGCCTGGGACAATGAGATATAGTAAAATACTCACCCACCCTAGGGTGGGTGATGCGGATGCGGAGTAGGTCAGTAGGTCACCACCGGTGACCTTGTGACGTAATTAGTGACCTTGTGACGTAATCATTGACAAAGTTACGTAATTTTAATGAGTTTTTTAATTAGTTTTAATGAGTTTTTAAAATTTTAATTAATTTTTATTATCGAGTTACGTAATTTTAATGAGTTTTTAATGAGTTTGAATTTAATTTTTAAATTTTAATTAATTTTTGACCTAGTTACGTAATTTAATGCGTTTTTTAATGAGTTTTAATGAGTTTTTAAAATTTTAATTAATTTTTTGACCTAGTTACGTAATTTAATGCGTTTTTTAATGAGTTTGAATTTGTTTGTTTAAATTTTATAGTTGTTTATTTATTTTGTTTTGTAATTTTTATTGACGAGTTACGTAATTGGATTATTTGTTTGATTTTAATTAATTTGATTTTTATTTATTTTGTATCTAGTTACGTAATTTTAATTTTATTTTATAATTAGTTTGAATTTTTATTGACTAGTTATGTAATTTAATTACTTTGATTGTTTAATTAGTTTGTTTACTTGTTGTTTAATTTAATTACTTTGTTTATATTGTGTAATTTTTATTAACGAGTTACGTAATTTGCTTATTTGTTTGAAATTCATTTTATTTCTTTGATTTTAATTACTTTGTTTAATTTATTTATTTGATATATTTCTTTTCTTTGTTGTTTAATTTGTTGGTTTGTTTATTTTGATTGTATGTATGTTTTAAATTCTCCCCTACAACGACCGTGTACAAAAAACAGGTTAAATTCTCCACCACAACGAACGTTACAAACATAGAACATTCATTAAAGATAACGATCAGCCACAGCTGTTACGTATCGACCCGCCCGCGAAGTTTTCTCACCGCTGCCCGTTTTAATGGGAATGTATTGATCGCAGCCGCTGGCCCATCACACCTAATTAAATTTTGTTATGCTTCACCGAGTTTCCCCGCTCGATTTGACGGGTCATGGTGATTTATGTGGGTTCGCGAAGCGATCCCACCGGGGGGGGGGGGGGGGTATGATAATTAACGACGTACATTAACTGGCTTTCGGCGAAGCCAGCGTTAAGTGTGGGAACATCTGTTACCACGTTAATTGATTTTTTTTTTTTCCCCCGGTTGGATCCCGTGCTTTTCACTAACAGTTATACGGACAGTATCATAGGTTTTTGGTTTTCACCGAGGCAATGTTTTGTTGTTGGTTGGTGTAGAGTTTATACGAGGGTCGGTGAAGTTTTCACCGAGGTTGGGTTTTGAACTCGGACCATGCATGTTTAGGAGTTGGATGTGGTAGAGTTTACACTAGGGACGGATGTGTTTTGGTTACACCGAGGGTGGTTTCAAAGTTCGTACGTGCATCA
The DNA here is from genome assembly GCF_028476545.2 of Physella acuta. Classification (NCBI taxonomy): domain Eukaryota; kingdom Metazoa; phylum Mollusca; class Gastropoda; family Physidae; genus Physella; species Physella acuta. The sequence goes on from NW_026733325.1 coordinate 60,244, forward strand.
TTGGAATTGTTGGGGGGCCGTGTTCATACTAGAGTGGGAAGGATTTTGTTTTCACCGAGGTTGGTTTTGAACGCGAACCATACATGTTTAAGAATTACTAGGTGTAGAGTTTATACGAGGGTCGGTGAAGTTTTCACCGAGGTTGGTTTTGAACTCGAACCATACATGTTTAAGAATTGCTAGGTGTAGAGTTTATACTAGGGTGGTATGGTTTTGGTTTCACCATGGCTTGGTTCAAAGTTGTTACATGCATGCTTTGGAGTTGGTAGGTTTCAAACTAGGGTCGGTGAAGTTTTCACCGAGGCAGGTTACAAAGTTGATACAGGCATGTTTTAGGAATTGGGGTGGGCCGTGTTCATACTAGGCTCGATGAAGTTTTCACCGAGTGATGTTGGTACACGATGTTTTGGAAGGGGTTGGTGTAGAGTCTATACTAGGGTCGGTGAAGTTTTCCCCGAGGCAGGGTTCGAAGCTAGACCATACATGTTTAGGAATTGTTAGGGGTAGAGTTTACATTCGAGTTCATACTAAGGTCGGTGAAGTTTTCACCGACGCATGTTTCAAACTCTGTCCATTCATGTCTTGGAGTTGTTGCGGATAGAATTTATACTAGGGTCGGTGAAGTTTTCCCGATGTAATATTGTTTTTGTCTTTACAAGTTCGTTTTCTGATGGTGTGTGTGTGTGTGTGTGTGTGTGTGTGTATGTGAGAGCTTTTTGGTTTGAGTGAAAAAGTTTGATTTGCGGTGTATAACTTACACCGATGTTTTGACTGCATAGGATTTCAAAGTTGGATGGGAAAGTTGTCACACCTTTTAATCAGCTATTACAATTAATCACAAAAGAGCATTTAAATGTACATAAAAATTTTATTTACTTAAAACAACTCCTGTGTGTGTGTGTGTGTGTGTGTGTGTGTGTGTGTGTGTGTGAATGTGCAGCCCGTACAAAAGGACAGTCTGGATAATGGCGTCGATGTTCTTCTTCTACCACATCACCCATTTTCCATCCCCTCAACGTATTCAAACAGAAAATACACTTGACAAGGTCGCCAGGTCCAATGAAGATAAAACCATTTTTAGCCAAACTGATAGGGTCGACCGGGTAGACGTCGGACCAACACCCCGAAAATGTTTGCAACCTTTCCTCCTCATCATGGAACCTAATGTCACTGTCCCTGTCAGAAGCTGGGTTGGGTGGTGGTGTCTCATCAAGGGGCTCAATAAAGGTTCCACCTATAGATCGCTGTACAAACACTCTCTCATAACCTAGATTCATCTCCCCTTGATTTGTCTCATGAAAGGTACTGATCATCTGTACAGGATACAATCTCACTTCCTCGGGTCCAATATCAAGACCCGTTTCCGTTTGATCCGACATTCCCGTGCTCTCACGGGAATCCCATCCACAGCACTGAAGACAAAAACATTCACCGGACATGGTATAGGGTGCTTATACGGCGGTGTTTATAGTATTCCCTGAATACCACACCTGGGTGGGCTATCGATCAATACCGTAAAGAGCGGTTTCCAACTCGGATCCAGTATTTTAAATGGTTGATTTTGATTTCAGTCATGGCTCTTATACAGGATACCGAGTTACATAACTTTCAGGGACAAGTAACAAAACAATAACTCACATCAAAAATTTAAAAAAGATCGTTTATATCATAAGTTTTTATTGAATAAAAACAACCCCATCAGCATACCGTCATGGTTCTGTCTTATTTACATATTTACATTAAAGTCTCGTTAAAGTCATGGTTGGTAAACTAAAGGGTCTTATATGTCTAGGGGAGATGTTGTGACATTGTCTGCGTCTACTTGTCTTTTAATGTAAAAGTAAGAAAGTGAGTTTCTGTGTTGGGTGTAAGTGTATATCCCCGTGTTGTATGCTCTGAACCCTGTGTTTGTCCCACCACTTGGTTCCTTTGTTGTGAGGACCTGCATGAAAGATTCTTTGCCTAGTGTGTTGTGATTTTTAGATAATCCTTTGGTTGATGTTTTATTATACTCGCCAAAACAGTGGTACGTCTTACTACATAAAGATACCATCCCATCCCCTTCATATTCTAGCTTAAACAACCCCGGTGTTCTTTTTTCATAAATTTTCCTAGCCCTACACCCCAGACAATGACTATCTACCGTGCCTTTGCCGCTTATAAATTGTGGTCTATGTGAGTCGCATACTTCTGAGGGGAACCATTTGTCGTAAATGTCAAAAAACTCGTGTTCTAGTCCCGGTCTAACGGCTTTTAACAAGTCATCGGTACTTAAGGCTAAGTATAAACTGTCCGTGTCCATCTCACATAGCTGAAAGTCGGTTCTATCTATATATTTGTCTATAAAGTCATAATAAAATTCTAACATTCTAAGTTTTGCGTACTGATAAACGAAAAAGCCTATCTGAAGAGGGAGATCCCAAACTATCTTCTTTTTTAACGTTTCTACTTCGTAAACAGCGTCGGTAAGTTTTGTCATTTTTTTAAATCGTGGATTATTAATACAATCCCCTATATCCCTATCACTACAGTAGGTCATGTCCGCATGTCGTGTTTTATCCGTCAAAGTTTTACCGTATGCCGCGTTTCCTAACAATTTCATTGTTTCACTAGTTATTGCGTATTTGTCGTCTATGTCCCCCTTTCTTCGCGCGTCTGAAACTGTATCCCCAAATGTCTTAAAACATGCAACTGGATTATATTCAACGACTTGATAAATTTTAGTTACCACCAACCCATGATTTAAATACCACTTTAAAAGGGGGGTCGCTAATAAAATTTTCTCCCCTGTAAAGCTACCGATTAAAGTCCGTCTACCGCTAGTTAATAAGTTGTTATCGATCGCGTATTGTCTCATAAACGGTCCGATGTCGTCGCGCGTAACGTACGTATTTTTAAAAATAGGTGTCATCTCACTAAAATGTTCTCTTAAACTATCCGGTACTTTAATGTCGCATTCTATCAGTCCAAAACACGAGTCGTCTAAAACAGAATCGATGATCTGTTTTTCAGTCAGGGGCCATTTCTTACCATAGGTCGGTGTCGGTGTTTTTTGTGATTTGTCAATAGATTTTAAATAGTCTTTAATAGTTGGGTTCATTTTTTTCTGGTTCCCCCACTCACATTCCCACATTTCTACAACTTTAACGTCAACAGTCTCGGTAAGGTACTTCGTAATTTCGTTTGTCTTTTTAAATAACTCTGTCAAGGGTCTGTTACTAATAGGATTTACTGTTCGGTCTTTGGTTAAGGGGCAGTCGGGGTGTCCATGAAAGAGGCAGCCATGGAACTGATAAACGGTTCGACTGTTCGCGTCCCACCCGTCTACTCTTATATGGCGAGATCCTAAGCTAACTTCGCCCCCATTAAACGCGGTTTTTAAAGTTACCCCCTTTGTTTTTGAAACCCACGATAACCACTGAAAGGCCTGTTCCCCATAATGATTCGTTTTACGCGGTCTAAACCCCTCCTCACTATTTCTAATAATCGGAAATCCCGTCGGCATTTTTTGCATTAAAGACCATAAATAAAGCGCGTTTGCGTCGTACCCCTTAATTGCCTGTACCACCTTATTACTATTCCCCCTAATGAACGTTTCACCCTTTTCGTGATGTCTATGAAAAATAATGGAGGGGCCCCCTACGATATTATTTCGGATAGTTTTATGTAACTCTGATTCGCGCTCGGAACACAAAGAAAAAGAAACGTTTTCGGGAAGTGTTTTGAATAAGTATTTTAAGGTTACCCCCGGGACAGAAATCGCGTCTTTAAAAATATCAACCCCTAAATTTTTGTAAAAATTAGTTTGCTGCTCGAGCGCTTCGATAAACGGTTTTACATCGATATTGTTATACCAAATAAGATAATCTTTAAACGTTTGCATCCCCTTCTCTACCCAAATTTGCCTACACGTCGCGTACTCCTCGTCTGAAATGTTACAATTTTTTAATGATGAAAAAAAGGCCGAATGCGGAGGTAAATCCGTTTCATCTAAGACGGCTAAATTTTTTACATATTCGTACGGAAAAAATCCCTTGGTCTCTTTAACATTATACGCGGCGAGGTATTTACTATAGCTAAACCCAGGTGCTAGATAATTAACTATATCTAAGAACTTTAATTTATTAGTTGATATACACATAAAATTATTATTTCTTTTAACTACATATTTAAACGGTGTTTGTTTATCTTCTACGTCATCTTCGTCATCGTTACAACTAGCTCTAGGTCCCTCCTCTAACCCCTCTTCTGTGTTTGAATAAGCTAAAAAGTACTGAATAAAATACGGCTTAACGAGATTTATATCATATTTTCCTGAATTAAACCCTATAACCGGCATTTGTCGCAAATACTCGTCTAATCTACCGCTAAGAAACCTATCAAACCCTTTGTCGTTCGACTTATTATCACTACCCCTAGCTTTAGGTGGAAATAACTTCCTGATTTGCTTAAAAACAGGCTCGAACTGTTTTTTCAAAATTCCATAAGCTGCCTCAGCAATTATGTGGAGTCTGTCAATAACTCTAGTCACTAATTCTTGAGGGTCACCAGTCGAAATAAAACAGATGGGTTCGACGAACCCATCTACGTTTGAGGCTACAGAGCAAGACAAAGGCACGTGTTTGGCTACGCTTTTTGTAACTCTACCTAACGTGGGTAACTCGGTATGGTCGAAATAGCATTCGAAATCGTAAGTTGCTCGGAAGGGATAAACAAAGTTACTATCTACATTTAACCCATAGGACGCTAAAAACTCCCAGATTGTTTGGTGTGTCTGATAAACCCCTCCCTTATACCTATCTACTGGTTTCCCCCCATTACACCCTTTCACGTGTCTGTTCATTTGTTGAACGGTGGGCCATAATTTGTTACACACAGAACACGCGAAAGAGTGACCCGCCCCACCTATATTATTAATGTACATAAACTGATTTTGAAAAAATAAAAGATACATGGTCTCCCTAAACCTATCACTACTTCTAAGTTTCGGAAAAAGGCTCTGGTTTTCGTCAAATTCAAAAATCTCAATATTTACACTAAAACAGGACTCTAAGAGGGGAATTTCGACCAACCTAACCCCACTAAAATTAGCCAAGGTCCCGAGACCTTGGTGTGCTTGCCACTGTTTCGCGAGATTTAATGTTGGCTTTCTAAGATTTATTACGGGTGCTCCTAAATGTCTGGCTAAACATCTAAAAAAGGAGAAGTTGTCTGTGTAGGGTTTTGAATGTGAATCCTGTTGTAACATGTTAATGGCGTGATTATGTTTAATAAAGTCAGGGATGTCTGTGAGAAGGCATGTGGGTGAAGGTTTGTCTGTGGTCGTGTGTAAGTCTACCGCATCTCCCCTAAGGTCGTCTACAGGAAAAATAGTGGTGTGTGAATTAAGGTTACTGTCGATGTTAGTCTTTACGCGTTTGTTGTTTGCTATGTCGTCATACGTCGTGTGTCGTTTTAAGGAGTTAGTGTTGGTCGCGGTACGAGCTGTTTGGCTCGCTGTTGAGAGTTGGACAGTATGTGTGTCGGTCACTAATGTGGGTTGGTGTGTTTGTCTGTTGGTTGCTGATGGGGTGTCGCTTGGTATAGTTTGGTTGTTGTGTGCTGTCTTATAGTGGGTTGTTAAATTTTCTCGGCGTGTAAATACTTTCCCGCAAGTTGAACACGAATGTCTTCCTCGACCATGTGCCGTCTCTTGATGTCGTATGAAATGTTGATTACGGCTGAACACTCGGTCGCAGATCTCACATGTGAAGCGAGTCATGGCTGGGTGGCTGTTAGGTTGGGCGGCTTCCATTATTGATGAAGTGTCTAGTGTGTGGATGCTTGGGTAGGTCGCTGGCTATGGAATAAAAATAAATACATAAAATAAAAATCATAAAATAAAAAAACATACTTAAAACAAAATTAAAAAATGAAACGTACCTATGGGTTTGAACGTCTAAGCTGAACGTGTAGTTAACTGTATGTGGAGATCCAAAGTGGTGTAGTTGGTTGTAGTTGGAACGTTTGGTTCAGTGGATGCCTCAGGGATGGGTGGGTAGCTCAATTGGGTCACTGGTTGCCTTGTTGGGTCTGTTGTACACTAAAAAGAAAATTCAATTGACTACTTATTTAGATACATAATTATTTAAAGGGTATTTTAATGGGGTTAGTTCCCTTAAAATAAACGTACTATTCACCTTACCTCGGTGTACGATTCAAAAGTAAAGTAATTAATTAAAAGGTATTTGAATGGGGGTTAGTTCCCTTAAAACAATACGTACTATTAACCTTACCTTTAATAGAATAAACACGCACAAAAGAGGTGGTCCGTGTAGGGTTAGGTAGATGTGATGCTTGGTAAAGCTGGCGTGGGTTTAGTCTCAGGAGTCAACAGAGGTCTCATCCAGGATAAGTCGCTGTGACGCTTGATTTGAAGTCCGAAGTCGAAGTGTTTAGAACACAATTTTCGCGGTCATTTATACGATTGCTCAGCGTAATTACACCACCAGCTGTCGCACAACATCTGTTGCATAATGACCTAAGTGCTTCGCGGAAAGCCACTTAATGTACGTCGTTAATTATCATACCCCCCGGTGGGATCGCTTCGCGAACCCACATAAATCACCATGACCCGTCAAATCGAGCGGGGAAACTCGGTGAAGCATAACAAAATTTAATTAGGTGTGATGGGCCAGCGGCTGCGATCAATACATTCCCATTAAAACGGGCAGCGGTGAGAAAACTTCGCGGGCGGGTCGATACGTAACAGCTGTGGCTGATCGTTATCTTTAATGAATGTTCTATGTTTGTAACGTTCGTTGTGGTGGAGAATTTAACCTGTTTTTTGTACACGGTCGTTGTAGGGGAGAATTTAAAACATACATACAATCAAAATAAACAAACCAACAAATTAAACAACAAAGAAAAGAAATATATCAAATAAATAAATTAAACAAAGTAATTAAAATCAAAGAAATAAAATGAATTTCAAACAAATAAGCAAATTACGTAACTCGTTAATAAAAATTACACAATATAAACAAAGTAATTAAATTAAACAACAAGTAAACAAACTAATTAAACAATCAAAGTAATTAAATTACATAACTAGTCAATAAAAATTCAAACTAATTATAAAATAAAATTAAAATTACGTAACTAGATACAAAATAAATAAAAATCAAATTAATTAAAATCAAACAAATAATCCAATTACGTAACTCGTCAATAAAAATTACAAAACAAAATAAATAAACAACTATAAAATTTAAACAAACAAATTCAAACTCATTAAAAAACGCATTAAATTACGTAACTAGGTCAAAAAATTAATTAAAATTTTAAAAACTCATTAAAACTCATTAAAAAACGCATTAAATTACGTAACTAGGTCAAAAATTAATTAAAATTTAAAAATTAAATTCAAACTCATTAAAAACTCATTAAAATTACGTAACTCGATAATAAAAATTAATTAAAATTTTAAAAACTCATTAAAACTAATTAAAAAACTCATTAAAATTACGTAACTTTGTCAATGATTACGTCACAAGGTCACTAATTACGTCACAAGGTCACCGGTGGTGACCTACTGACCTACTCCGCATCCGCATCACCCACCCTAGGGTGGGTGAGTATTTTACTATATCTCATTGTCCCAGGCTGCTCACCCACCCTCACCCACCTTCACCCAGGTGGGTGAGTATTTTCCTATATCTCGTTGTCCCAGGCTGCGCCACCTGCTCACCCACCCTCACCCAGATGGGTGAGTATTTTGCTATATGTCGGTGTACCTCCACCTCCCCCAGGGAGTATTTTACTATATCTCGTTGTCCCAGGCTGCGGCAGGCTGCGCCTGGTGGGTGAGTATTTTGTTATATGTCGTTGTCCCAGGCTGGGTGAGTATTTTCCTATATAGCCTTTGTTCCGCATCCGCATCCGCATCCGCATCCCCCTCACCCATGATAACCAAAAGTGACCTAATATACTACTTACCGCTGTATGAAAGCCTTGAGTGTAAGTTAATCACTAACCGTAATATCACCGTTAATCACTCACCACCTACGTGACGGCTCGCGTGAGCCCTCGATTACACTGCCGTAGGGCAGGGGTCTCCAAACTACGGCCCGTGGGCCGGATGCGGCCCGCGAGGTCCTCTCATCCGGCCCGCGGAGATCTTTTCGTCAACGGAAAAAACGTTTGTTGGTGATGGCTGAGGAACTTCGGCCAGAAAAATCAAAGACATGCCTGGAAGAAACTGGCCCCCGAACTGAAATTTTGATAGTTAATGCGGCCCTCGGACTGAAAAGTTTGGAGACCCTTGCCGTAGGGGCGTCGCGTACGGCCCCTGGCTCGGTTTAATCATCGAAAGCCGTGTGCCGCCTAGTCATTATTGTAAGATGTTCCTTAAAACTAACGTAGGCGCCATAGCACTCAAGGGATAGCCCGGGGCGCAAAATAGTATCCTGTAGGGGCGCCGGCAAACACGCCTGATTTAATTTCGTGGGCGATTATAACGCCCCATCTTATCCATTGTCTATCGCACTATTTAGAACGAACGTAAGCGCCATAGCACTTATGGGAACGCACAGGGCGCCAAATCGCAACCCGCATGGGCGCCGGCGGACGCGCCCGATTCAATATAGTCAGGGATTATTGTTGTCTATCGTATTTTCAGTGTATAGCATTTTTTTAAAAACGAACGTAGGCGCCTTAGTGGTCACAGAGGAGCAGGTGCTGGACTAGAATTCTCAACATTGCAAATCCACTGTCTTTTTTTTTTTTAACTTTTTTTTTCTTGACATATTTAGTATAATAGTATTAAGAATGAAAACACATGACGTATCATCACAACAGTCACAACTCGATTACTGGACCACGATATTAATTAGATATTGAGATAACAGGTATGTTCATCACCATACATACATACACAACCTGTATATGTGGCGTTGACAATGTATGTGTGTCGTATGTGTGTCGTGATGTCTAGGGTTCCACGACATCGAAACATCACGATAACGATGCGTGTTATCTCACTCTGACGCGCTTTATTACTATGTCACGCTGTCGTATTTGAACTGTCATCGGCCTCGTCCTCACTGACGAAAGGGGTCATCCATTTATGACGTCCAAAAATGTTTTGAATTTTGGACCCCCCACCCCTCCCGTCCACAAAAATCCACTTTTTTTTCCTTATTCAAGTCCATATGCGTCCACAAAAGTCAGTTTTTTTCGGACCCCCCCCCCCCCACCCACCCACCCCCCCACCCCCCCGTGTGGACGTCATAAATGGATGACCACAAATCCGATCCAAAATTTTATATTAGCCGGGAGTGTCTCTTGACCTCCACCGAACCCTAGGGTTTGATCGAACCCGGGTTTGGAGTCACAGGAATATAATATGAAATATTTATTGCAATTAGCAAAACATTATTGGCGTAGCCGGGTTGCAATTTTTTTATTTTTTTATCTTTTTTAACAGCTTTTTTAAGAACTGTTTTTTATACACTAAAACTGGAGCTGAACAAGATAAACGTAATTTATCCCCACACAAAGTCGACACACGCACAAACTTCACACATCTGTGTGAACGATTAGCCGCTAAAATTGCCTACATTGTAATTATCTCCCCCGCGTGAAAGAACCATTTTCCGTCATAAATCAAATGATAGCGACGGGTCTTCACTAAAGTAGGGGAAATAATAATGTTTGGAACTTAGGGTTTTATTTTAGTCTATAATGTACTGGCAGTTATTTTTTACACTTTCAATTTTCATGTCTGTGAACAAAATGTATTCGTGGTGATTAAAAAAAATAAATATCTGGAGGTTTGAATTATCTCTCTGCGTTTGTTTATTGCCAATATGTTCATTCCCAGTATTATTTTTTTGTAAATAATTCACTTGCATGAATAAATCTTTAAAAATGCTCTAATATTATAACACACACACACAAACACACAAACACACACACACACAAGTTAATTCGCATAACAAAAAAAAATTAAAGGTTTAATACCCTAAATATTCTTTTTTCTGTATCTTAAAGATTAGTTTTATACATTTTATTTTATTTGGGAAATTCCATTTCTTTTCCCTACAGAGGATTATATATATATATATATATATATATATATATATATATATATATATATTCATTTATATATAGGGAGTATATATAATGTTCTAGTTGTCTGCAGTCACTGTCTCCCATGTCTTTTATTTTCCCATTTCTACCCTGTGACTTACATTATTGTCTCCCTTGTCTTTGATCTGGCTAAATATTATCTCCCCGTCTTTCTAATGATGTTGCTGTCATAGCTTTTGTTTACTTAATCCTTCACCCTTGCTCTCATTATAACTATTTTTTTCTATCCCTAAATTTTTACCAAAAGACACTTTACACTTTTTGTTTTTAAGTTATCGCCCTTTTTAAACAAATATTATTTCCCCTTTCCACCCAACTTGTATATTGTTTCTTTTACCTCCCCTTTCAACAATTTTAGTCCTTCTCCACCTCCCACCCCCACCTCCGATCTCACTCTCGTAATACATAACAATATTTTTTCCAATTACCTCCCCTATTAACAATCTAAGCATATACCTGTCTCTCTCTACTCTACTTGTTTTTCTCCTCAAGTGTTCTGATTGTTTCCCTTGCCAAAATCTCTGCCAGTTCGCGTGTCTGCCTGTACTTCTCCGCCTGTATCCCCCAGCTGTCAAGGCCAATAACCCAGCTCACTTTAGAAATACAACCAGGTCGTGTCGTCAGCTACTTGCAGTAAAAAAAAAATTGTACTCACCAGCAACAACCCCCTCCCCCCTTTCCACCTCACCGAGGTACTTTGTCTTACTTTGAAGTCTTAGATTCCCCCCCCCCCCCCCCCGCCCAAAAAAAAGGTAAAAATTTTTTTAAAAATTGGCAGGCACCAAATTTTTTCTAGTGTACTGCCGTTCTGAAAGTTAAGAAGTCAATGCAATCTACCAGTCACTTTACCCATATCCCAGATACGCTTTAATATCTTAGTCCTCCCCACCTCTCCCGCCTCACCAACCCCACGTCACCACCCCCACCCAGAAAATCAACTTGCCTGATTCTAGTCTTCTAGTATATTCCTCGTTCTGGCTGTTGTTTGTTCATGCTAGCTACCAATCCCCTTTACCTAAAACCTGGTTGCACTTAAAAACCTTACACCCATAAATATACAATAGTAGTATGGAGCAAATTTCGTCTAGTCTATTGTAGTTCTGTCAGTTAACTAGTTCATGCAAGCTAGCACTCTCTTACCCCACAACCCATATACACTTTGGAATCTTAGACCCCAAAAAATGTGAACAGACCAAACTCTTCTAGCCAGTGTTTCTTACTTAACCTTGTTGGAGGTACCTAACCCCACCAGTTTCAAATGCGAATTCACCCTCTTAAAAGTTTTGTCATCCGCAATGACAAAATCACATCGTGAATCACATGAGTCGGGTGTGTGTCTTGACCTCAGCCGAACCCCTAAGACTGACTCGTCGAACCCCTTGCGTTCGATCGAACCCCAGTTAAGAACCACGGTTCTATTTTAATGTAGGTCATTCTGTAGTGACGTCAGCTACCAATCCCTTTGATCACAAACCAGATACAGGTTGGTATCTTAATCTCGCAAAAAAATAATTTTCAAGTAACACATTTCATCTAAAAAAAATGTTGTCGTTCAAGTTGTATTAAAATCAACTACCATTCTCTTTTACCACAAACCAGATACACTTTGGTATCTTAATCCCCAAAAAATACATTTTCAGGTTATCAATTTTTGTTTGTGCAGGCTGTATTAAGTGTCAACTACCAATCCTCCTCCCAAGAACCGAGATCCGCTTTGATTTCCTAGACTCGAAAAAAAAAAATTTGATACAAGCACCAAATGCCATCTAGTCTGTGATTGTTCGGTGTTATCCATTATCGAGTGCAGTTGTACCATCCTTGCGTAACCTGCCCATACCTTACTCGCAGACTAGGTCAAATTCGCTGAATTGGAACCCAGCCCAGACAGGTGAGCGTTGCCTCCAAATACAGGTGGCATCGGGTTAGCACCAGGTACCTGTTCCACCTTTTGTTAAGTCTTTAGGGGCTTGGGGGGAATTTGCTCTAGATCAACCTGGACAAAGTTGCTTAACAATTTATGTCGTATAAAATTAGTACTCTTCGTACAAAATTAGCACTCTTACAAGTTATACGTATGTTTTAATGGTGAAATTATTTTTATAAATTCAAATTTAGAGTTGTATTTAATATTTCATTTCTTTACCATATTATTCTTTCTTCTAATTTTAATATCAAATGGGATTTCCTCCAAAAGTTTGGCCTATGTGTCAACATTTTCTTATGCACTATACTGTCCGTTTACTTCAGTCAGCTTTTTATTTTTTGATTTGCCTCCATAGCCTTCCATAACCAAGAAAAAACTATAAGGCATTAGTTGTTTGATGTTGCGGTTTACTCTTCTAGACGAGTTGCTGTATCCAGCTAACGAGCTTATCTGCCCGGGGTTTCGAACTCGGGATTTTCTTGAGTTTGTAAACAGACTCTCTTCTGTCCCAATCTCCTGACCGTCATTCTGTCTTTTATATTGTTGAAGTCTCTGAATGGTTTGGAACAATACTGAGATAACCGTAAATAAAACGAGGACTGACATAATAATGTATTTCCTTTAACTAATCATTTTGACTTGTATCAAAACGAACTAAAAATTTGATATTTAGCACAGAAGATTGTTTTAGGTAAAATTGTATATCTCTCTCGTCAAAATACACAAACTTTACCGAGATATGTTGATAGATTTGCATAGGATTAAGGATTATTTTAAAACTAAGCTAATCCTAACCTTGACGCACTTGTTTGATTTCTCAATTAATTTACAAGCAATCCGTTCATATCTTAAACGCTTTTATCATACAATTTAAAATCAAACCTGCTGAAATCATATTTACTTTAGTACAACCCACTGAAATAATTAGTCTATAATAATTCATGCATTGGGGACAGTGTGGCTTAGCAGTAGAGCGCTTGAATGTTAATCCGAGAATCTCGAGTTCGAACCAGGGTTCAAGGCAGTAGAACGTTACTGAGTCCGCCCAGCTCAGATGGGTACCTAACACACGTTAGGGGAAGTAAAGGCGGCCGGGCATAGTGCTCTGTATGCCGAGGTCATCGTAATAGATGAACTTCATCCAGTGGCGTAGGCAGGGGGGGGTTTAGGGGGGTCATAACCCCCCCCCCATAAACCCCTCGGTAAATATATAAAAAGTATGAGGGGGGTGCAAATCGAAAGTTTGAGGGGGGCTGCAAATCGAAAGTTTGAGGGGGGGGGGGTGCAAATCGAAAGTTTGAGGGGGGGGGTGCAAATCGAAAGTTTGAGGGGGGGGTGCAAATCGAAAGTTTGAGGGGGGGTGCAAATCGAAAGTTTGTCCCCGGGTAAAAATTGGACCCCCCCCCCCTTGAGACAATCCTGGCTACGCCACTGACTTCATCTGCCCCATGTGTCTTGGGCACAAACGGGATGAGATGATGAAATAAATTAACGCGTTACATCGCGATGTTTCTGCCGATAGCACTTTAAAACAAAAACCCATCGCCAATAAGACACACATCCTAATAACCGAATTCTCCTAAACACGCCTTCATAGAATAAACAATACATGTTGTATGTTCGTTCGTATTAAATTTCGCCTACTAAAAACTCGCACTGCCTTCATTTCGTTAAAACAATCACCCTTTCTTTCCCTTAATTCTTCACGAAGTTTTCCTGTCTAACCAGTTTATTTTCTACATGCGGGATTATTTATCCCAACCAGCTTGTAAAGCTTACTCTGCCAGAAAGTCTACAGGTTGAATATCGGCGCCACTTTGCGCAGGTAAAACATTAGAAGTGTTGTTGTTGTATTTTTTTACCTGTGCACAAATGATGACGTCACTATTGGCTCGGGTTCTTAATTAGAACTGTATTTATAAAAATTCTGGCTGGGTTATTAAACTGTTTTTCTGGTAGACGTCTGATTTAGTATGACGTGTATGGCAGATTTTACAGACGTCACATACGTCTGTGTTTGTCTACTGTCCATACGCACATTAGGTATGAAGGGCTGCTAATTAATTTCGTCATTGTTATGGGCATGGAGTTTTTAATTAAATAATAATGTGGAATATTATTATTTTTTTATATATATTTTCTGCTGATGCAGTTGCTAATGATGTATAGACGCTGACAGATATAAAGGTGGGAATAGAAGTTGGGCGTTTTTTTGTTTGTTTTTTGTGAGGTGAGAAATGTCCTATTATAAATATTACTTAAAGCAATAAGCATGTTAGATATGGCTAAAGGACATCACCCCCCCCCCCGGACATTTCTCGCCCCCGGACATTCCCCCCCCCCCGTTTTTAACCCCCACCCCCCCCCCCCCGGAGCAATTACCCCCTGTCAATTACCCCCCTGTGTAGTTATTCCCCCCCCCCTCACTACTCCACCAAGATAGAACCCTGATTCTAGGTCTAACTCTATACCTATATATTACCATAATCCTAACCTTAAGACAAAGACGAAAAACCTAACAGTTTGCGATTGATCCGTTTGATTTTAGATAGCTGTTCGCTGATCTTTGTTTAAAGCGCGTCTTAGTTTAGATATATGGAACTATGTTTAGCGAAGTGTTTTTTAATGTCTCTTGAAAAATAGAGATGGATAAACATTTTTTTTCAAAATTTACAATAAGGTTTTAAAAAGACGTCTGATAATTCACATCAATCAAAGTATCAAAGGATAAGCTGTAGGCGGAAAGCGAGTAGGCGTAGTTGTCTACCTTTATTTCTTGGCACCGTCATAGCGTAGGGGGACTTGCGCCAGAGATATGGTAGTATTAAATGAGGGAGGGGGAGGCGTATGGTATGTCGTACAGTTAGAGGTGAGGGGTCACAAGGTTAGGGGTGAAAGGTCGTTGGGGGCAGAAGGTTAAGGGTGAGGGGCATAAAGTAAGAGGTGAAGGCAGAAGGTTAGGGGTCAGGGCAGAAGGTTAGGGGTCAGGGTGAGATGTCGTTAGGAAGGACAGAAGGTTAGGAGTGAGGGCAGAGGGTTAGATGTGAGGGCAGAGGGTTAGGAATTAAGGGCAGAAGATTATGGGCGAAGGGCAGAGGGTTATGGGTGAAGGGATGAAGGTTATTTTGTGAGGGTCAGAAGGTTAGGGGTGAGGGCAGAAAGTAAGGAGTGAGATAGTTATGGGCAGAAGATTAGGGGTGAGGGACAAGAGGGTTGGGGTGAGGGCTTTAGGGGCGAAAAGTCATGGATAAGGGGCATCAAATTAGGGTTAAGGGTTTGGTAATGACAGAAGGTTAGGAGTGGGAGGTTGTTAGGGTGAAGGACGGTTAGGGCAAGCGTCTAGGGTAAGGTCATTATAGGCAGAAATTTAGAGGGGGGGGGGTATATTAGGAGTATTAGGTTAGGGGTGAGGACATGGTGATGATGCATGTTACGGGTGTAGGGGTGTCTATGACTTGTTACGTCAAATGTAGGCGGCGGTATCTAGCGTTACGAAATCGTCACAGGTGAAACTTGGCTAGATCTACCTGTTCAGGTACCGACAGTAAAAAGTGGGTAAATGGCATTAAGGTTAATGCGATGTTGGATGGAGATTTTTTTTTTAAAGGTAGGGTCACAGACTGGGGTTGCAGATGTAGCTGGGTGATAGCTGGTGCCACGTTGGTGCTGGAACCGCATTTCACAGCTGGGGTTGGGCCAGTACAGCTTACAAGCTGTAGCTGTGTAGCTGAGCGGTATATCTTAAATATGAGCTGTTTCAGAGCCAGTACAGCGTATATAGGAGCTGGTTTACTGGAGTCGGTATAGCTTATATAGGAGCTGTAACTGGAGCCGGTATAGCTAATATAGGAGCTATATAACGAGCCGGTATAGGTTATACAGGAGCTGTATCAGAGCCAATATAATTTATATAGGAGCTGTGTCATTGGAGCCGGTATAGTTTATATAGGAGATGTGTAACTGCAGCCGGTATAGCTTATATAGGTGCTGTATCAGAGCCGGTACAGCGTATATAGGAGCTGGTTTACTGGAGTCGGTATAGCTTATATAGGAGCTGTAACTGGAGCCGGTATAGCTAATATAGGAGCTATATAACGAGCCGGTATAGGTTATATAGGAGCTGTATCAGAGCCAATATAATTTATACAGTAGCTGTGTCATTGGAGCCGGTATAGCTTATATAGGAGATGTGTAACTAGAGCCGTCATAGCTTATATAGGAGCTGTCATTGAAGTCGGTACAGCTTATATAGGAGCTGTTTCAGAGCCTGTACAACTTATATAAGAGCTGTATCAGAGCCGGTAAAGCTTATATAAGAGCTGTATCAGAGCCGGTAAAGCTTATATAGGAGCTGTATCAGAGCCGGTAAAGCTTATATAGGAGCTGTATCAGAACCGGTACAGCTTATATAGGAGCTGTATCAGATTCGGTACAGCTTATATAGGAGCTGTATCAGAGCCGGTAAAGCTTATATAGGAGCTGTATCAGAGCCGGTAAAGCTTATATAGGAGCTGTATCAGATTCGGTACAGCTTATATAGGAGCTTTATCAGAGCCGTTGCAGCTTATATAGGCGCTGTTTCACTGCTATCAGTTTTTTGCATTGTTTGGTTTTTTTGGATGAGAAAGGGAGGGGGTGGAACACCATGCAATTGTAGGTGATCTTACTCGTCACACCTCTGTCACACATACAAAAACACAACAACGTGCCATCAACAGGACAAGAACCAGGTTAGTGTTTGGGTTTACTGATGGGTCACCTTGACCCGACTGACCCAAACAGACCACTGGGCCAGGGGAGAATAGACATGACCGTATTATGCAGCTATGCCTGTGTCATTGGAATGTTTGTGTGCAGGGGGGGGGGGGGGGGGGGGGGTGGGGGGTGGAATGTAGAAAGAGACAATAGAGGCGGTGCGTTCTGGTACATAGACAACTTATTGTTCATCTATGTCTGAATAAATAATAATCTAAAAAAATATCCGTGGGTCGGCGTGGTCGGGTCGGCAAAGTTCATGGCTGCTAAAACCAAAAAGTCCCGAGTTCGAAACCCTGAGCAGATGGGGCTCGATAGCTGGGGTACTACAACCCATCTAGGAGAGACAACTCCAAAATCAAACATCTGCTGCCTTGTAGTTTGTTCTTGGTTGGACAAAGGTTATGGAAGCAAATCCAATAAGAAAAGCAGTCTGAAATCGGAGTCAACGGCCTTTAGGTCGCATAACAAGTTGACACGTAATATTTATAACTGTTTTGTAGGAAATCCCTTTCCTGAAGAACGAAGAAAAAGAAGTGATTTGTGTGGGGCTTATGTTTAGTAAAGGGTTAGGGATAAGTTGAGAAAATATGCTAAGGATAAAATGTTTACTTAAGGTATGGAGATAAACTTGGCGTAGCGGCAGTGTTTGTTTAAGGTTAGGTTTAATTTATATTTTATATTTATGGGCTGTTTAAAAATAATGTTGGGGTATGTTTACGATTATGATTTAGGCTAAAGGTATCGTTGAAAATGTACTTCAGTTTATTATTCTATTTAAGTAAATGATTCAGTCTGGCTTGTATTTAAACGGGGGGGGGGGGGGGGGTTGTTAAGGTTTGGATTAAATACAAGATTAAGTACAAAGTCAAGTATAGAATCAAGCTTTAGTTTTGGATTTCAGAACGATGTTTGATTTAGGGTAGAGAATACGCTTCGAAAGGTTTAGAGTTTAGTTTAAGACAACTGGATCTACGCGAAGGTTAATAAATTACTTTTGGGTTATGTCTGGAGTAAAGTCTACCGTTTAAAGTGATTGTTAAGGTTCGGGTTATGTTTTGAGTAAAGTCTACCGTTTAAAGTGATTGTTAGGGTTAGGTTAAGGCTAGTTTAGTTTCTGAAGTATCAATCATCAAGTTAAACATCAGGAACATGAAAACTCTTGCGGCACATCTAAACAAACAGAGCGCCACTGTCTCTTCCACTAAAATCAAGCAACTTGCAATTAAACGGTTTCCCTCGTATGTAAACAATAATTAGCAACAAGCGCCGTGCTTACGACAGCATTCGTGTTATAATAACACCCCTTCCAACCCCACCCCTCTCCTTCGCCTCACCACCCCCTCTGCCCAAATTTCCCCCCCCCCCCCCCCCCCCCCAAAACCTATTTCCAGGTACCTTGTTCAATGCGTAAGTTTTTCGCCAGTAACGCAAGCATGCCTTGCTGAATCCAGGAGAAGATTGTTTCGTTGTTTTCTTTAACTTTGTTTCGTTGGAATGTGTTCGATGTTTTAAAGTTACCTCATGCTTTCTGGCACTGTAAGCCAGTCAAGGTGAATATGCGGTTCTGGATCGCCGCAGTGCGTTATTCAAACGGCGTTGAGGTATTTTAATACAAGTTTAAAATACACAATCTGGATTTGGCCTACGGGATCGAGTCGGGTCTTTAAGGAACGTGTGTATGTTTAGGGTTAACAATAGAAGAAATGTGATCTAGTAATTCTGTGTGTAGTGTGTTGGTGTGTGCACCTATTTAACATGCGGCACAGCAGGAGAGGAGAAACAGAGTAAAGGCTTGTGCAGATTTAGTGCAGTATCGTGTGCACGCTTTTGTGCACGGTAATCGCTGGAGTACCCACGGTGTGCAGGATGATTATTTATTTTGTGTTTTCGTAATAGGTAGGAAAAGTCTATGTAATCATACTAAATTTTAAAAAAATTATTTTAAAAAATATGGCAAGCGATAAAATTATAGCTACAATTTTAAAAATTAAAGTCGATTAGGAACCATCGATTACACTCATTTTCATATTTTTGTGTTGAACAGAAGCCGTTAAAAATAATTTTGAATAATTGTACTAATTTACATATTTTATAAAACCGCCCTCAACCCCACCTTGAACTGAACTTAAGTGGCCAGGGAGAGGTAAACGATGCAAGTCATAACATTTGTTATCCATGATAAATACGGACAAGGTAATCAAAATAAACAAAATGGCGAACAAGGGAAGATTTTCAGTTCGATTCAAGCTTTAAAAATTCGTTTGTATCCCCTTTCATTACAGTTGGCTTATTTTTTTATGACTGTTATGCTCAGATTATTAAGATCTAACATTATTAACATTATTCTTATTAATTGTTAATCTACCTTTTTTTTAAAAGTGTTTTTAACGCAAGTTTCATAATTTTTGTTAGGCCTGCTCTTCTACGCCATGATTGATACTAAGATTCTAGATCTAGATCTAGATCTCTAGATCTAGATCTAGATCTATCTATTCTATAGTATGCTACGGCTTTTTAATATGTTTAATAAATTATTAAATATAAAAATACTAGTCTAGACTAGAGAGTCTACTAGATCTAGTAAGTCTAGATCTATTATAATATTATTATTAGATAGATTAGATATTAGACGGTTTTTAACGCAAGTTTCATAATTTTTGTTAGGCCTGCTCTTCTACGCCATGATACTATTAGATTCTAGTAGATCTAGAGATCTAGATCTATCTATAGTATGCTACGGCTTTTTAATATGTTTAATAAATTATTAAATATAAAAATACTAGTCTAGACTAGAGAGTCTACTAGATCTAGATCTAGTAAGTCTAGATCTATTCTAATATTATTATTATTATTAATAATACCTAGATGTCTAGATAATAGATAGATTATTAGTAGTTAGTTAGCTAAGCCTTAGCCTTAGCGTAAGGAACTTAAATATATTAAATAATACTAAATACTACTTAATACTATATTATAGGGGAGGCCCTAGGCCTAAGTATTAAATTTATTAAGTTGATCTAGACCTAGATCCAGACTAGATTGACTAGAAAGATTATCTGTTAAAAAAATATATCTAGATAGATCTATTTTTAGGCTATTCAATAAAATCAATAAGTATTTAGTATAAATATTCTATAGGCCTAATGATTGTACTAATAAATAGTAGAATCTAGAACTGTAATAGATAGTATCGTATCTAGAATCTAGATCTAGTATCTGAATCTAAGTATAGTAGTGATACTAATTTAATTTACTAATAGTAGGCCCAATAGAAATAAAGTAGACCGTCTGACTAGTGTGTTGGATTTAGACTAGATCTAGATATAGTTTTAAGTTTTAGTATTGCTATACTAGCGTCTATCTTATACTCTATATTTCAGTTAATTATAATAATAGATAAATTAAATTAGGCCCATATTTTATATTATTACAAAGTGTCGCTGGTATAGATAGTTTTAGACTTGTCGTATAGTAAATAGTAATTAGTAGGGCAGTATATACATGTAGTCTAATTAATGATTAGTCTAATTAGTTAGAGCCTACTTGTTTAAATATATTTACTATTTAGTAGTATTAATAAAGTATAGTTACTCTATTCAAAGTATAGTTATTAGGTATAATACACAACCTAATAATCGCAAAATCATGACATTAGTGACTCAAGTTATTTAGTAGGCCAATAAGTTCTATATTAATATAATTTTAATAGTTAATACTTCTTAAATTACTAGATTTGTACAAATGAATACATTTTATTTTAGATAATTTAGGCTATGATACTGCTGAATACTTCAGTTACATTAGTATTATGAATTAGGGCCTATTTAGAGGTAATTATTAAATTACTAATTAGACGTATGATAACTTATGTTGGTCTAATAACTAATAGATTCATATTTAATAGCAGTAGGTCTGTAGGTATAGAATAGTATTGTAAAAAAATAAAGTATGCTTAATTTTTTACAGTTGTCATATTAATTTTAGTTTTAGTAGGTAGTAGTAGGCCTGTGATAGCGCAGGTAGTTAGTATTAGTATGTAAGTTAAACACAGTTAACTACTATAACTAAGCTTAATAAGGCTACAATTTTAAACTAAAAATTACATGCAGCCTAAATAAAAGGTTACAGACTAGTGCATTAAATAATATCCAAAATTTAAGTTTAATCTACATTAGTTTAATAATTGTAAAAATTACTGAATAGAACAGTAGGCTTACTTGTGAAGAGCTGTCTTATTTTAGTTCTACTTAATTAATATATGACTTAGTCTACTCTTAGTCTCCTGTAGTTATCTTTTGAACTTATTAAAAAATGCAGAATAGTTAATTAAGCCAAAAGGTGTCAATTGTCATAGATGGATTAACTTACTATTCAAATCAATATAATTATACTTATTTATTCTAGTAGGTGTATGAATTGATGATAGTTTTAGTAGCCTAGTTTGAATATAAATTTTCAACTAATTCTTGAGGTGGCTAAACATAAGTAGTAGACCTTTATTGATACATTTTTAATTTTGTTTTTTTTTATGATATATACATGACTTTTGACACTTTTGAAGACCTATTGTATTTAATGACAAACTCCTTACATTAAAATATTAAAAGAAAATCTTAGATCTATATATTTAATGAATGGTAATAATTAGATAGCCCATACAATCCCATGCATAAATAGTCCCATCATTGCTTTATGATTTTTATAAGACAGACAAATATTTTTAATTATACCATAAAATGTTAAAGTATATAAATGTAATGAGTTTAATATAACAGTTTGTGAAATTTATTTATGTTTTTTTTTTAGATACTACATACAGAGAAGATAAGTCAGATGAAGTTCCTTTTAAAAACTCTTATCACTGAATCCTCCAGTTGACCAGTTCTGAAGACTTAATATACAGTATTCTTCAACAGTGGTCAGGCTTGACTGAAAATGGCCTACACATACCTATTAGATCCAACTAGTCCAAGGATACATGTTGGACCCAAGAAAACTTGTTCATATTGAACAACTTTTTTTTTTAATATATTAGTTCTGAATGTAATTAAAAAAGAAATTTATAAAGTTTGTTATGTTTATTTTTTTCAGCACTGGTTGTGTGTGATGGTGTATGCGGAAACTAATTATTGTTACCTTAATTTAATAATTGACTTAAACTGGCGAACTATAAATAGTTTTTAAGAATATGGTGCTGAAGTAGATTTCACCTAGTTTTGTTGCCCTTCCATATTAATAAATTGTATGGTCAGGAAAATATCAAACAGCTTTTACTGTCCATAACCAGTCAGGTACCAGTTAACTGCTTTGAATTTGAATCAGAGACAACCTAAAGGATTTAAATTTAAACTCAAGAACTTTTGCTTTAGCAAATGTGTTCACAAATATGTAGTCCCACTATAAGTCTTTCATTTGAATATTATTTACATATAAGTTTATATCAATATATAATCTATCATTTGTTAATATTATTCCTAGTCCAAACAACATGCTGATATGAAACCCATTGTATTACAAGAAGAAAATAAGGAATGAAAATTTCCCATAAGACAGCTTGCTTATAATAATACAAATAATAATAAAAGGGCAATGTCTGCAAACAATTATACTTTAATTTTTTATTTAGAATTTTCTACTTTGTATTATATCTCGTTCAAAACGAACAATTATTAAAATATCTTATGTTATGGTTTAAGCTTCAACTTTAGTATTTTGTAACTATTACTTAAATTTTCTACAATGTTAAAAATAAAACTACTATATCTATCATAGCTGTAAAACATGATAAGGGAAGAATCAAGAATATGGGTTTTTGTCAATTCTAGCCATACCAGCATATAAATGTAGACCAAGCTTATAGAAATATGGCTGATAACTAACCATAAACCACAAATACAGCAAACTATAATAACTGCTTGTTTCCTGGTAATGTGTTGTTATTGGCTGTGCAAGTTTATAAACATTTTGTAATTGTTTATACATTACAAAAGAAAAAGACTGTAGCTGATCAGATGCATTCCAGATATTTGAGGAAAAGATGTTTTCTATAAGGATAGGCAGCTATAGCAAATGAGGTATGGGGAAATGTTGAGTTAAGATAAACTATTTAATAATTGTAATGACAGAGATACCATCACAGCAACAAATGTAATTGGGTTTGTATGACTAATTAATGAATATCCTATAAATAAATATAAAATGCTGAGGTGGTCGTCTATAAACGACTTTGAGGTGGTGGTGGAGATTTGGACCTTTGTGTCAAAGGGGAGGGGGTTCAGAAAGTAAGATGACACTTTTCCATGTTCAACAAACACTCATGTTAAGAAACTGAATTTAAGCCTTTATTGCATTATTAAAAGTTGGTTTATAAATTGTTGTAAATAATTCATCAATAGGCCTACATTGAATGCTGGAAAAGCCCATAGGCAGAGTTTCTTCCAGGCATCTCTTCGGGGGGGGGGGCGAAGCCCCCCCGAAAATTTTTTACCGCCCCCCCCGAACGAAATGAAATTTATATAATTTATATAGAAAATATATACTTTTAACAGTGTCCGCCCCCCCGAAGAAAATTTACCGCCCCCCCGAAAATTTCAAGTGCCCCCCCGGAGAAAAAAGTCTGGAAGAAACACTGCCCATAGGTCTAAATATTTTATGAAAATCGCTGCTTTAAAAACAAACTAGGGGGGGGGGAATGTTGGCTTAGGTTTACTTCTTTGGGGAAGGGGGAGGTCTGGCATCGTTGTGACATCGTTAATAGATGACCCCATAGTCAGAGGTCGATCTAGATTGCTTAGGCCTATATTAAAATATTGATATTAATTACGCTTTACTTATTATTACAATGGAATATAGCCTAGTAGTTTAATTATGTTAAATAATATAACATCCCCTTTCACCACAACACCCTGACTATACTAATCCAAATTAAAATAAAAATGTTTGGTAAATTACTATTATATTATTAGTAATTTTGTGTTTAAAATTCTAGCCTTAGTAAAAACCGGAAGTGATTTTTACTTATTTCACAAATGTTATAAAATATTCAATTTTGGTTCAAAAATATGCTTTCTGGCAACACAAAGTGGAACCACTTTTGGAACCACTTTTCCTACCTATTGACTAAATTCATGTTGGAAACATGCTTGATAAAGGATAAAGGGATTGTCGTGCACTGTGTTCGATTATTGCAACAGGACTGTTATTTTCTGTGTTGATATTTTGTGTGTACGAATTGGTTATTCGTACTTTGATATGGGACTGTTCGATTAATGCAACACGGTTGTTTATTTTCTGTGCTGATATTTTGTGTGTACGAATAGGTTGTGGTAGGAAAAAGACAGACAGGTATAGACTATAGAGGCGTGTGTATTCATAGATTCTAGATATAATAGGCTAATTAGAATATAATTCATCGTTAGTTTGAGAGTAGTGTGTTAAATAAATTGGAAGTTGTATTTGGTTTATAGGATGTAAAATAAAGTATGCAAATACACTATTATAAATACATGTATAGAAATAGCATATGATTTCCCCACATATTATGTGTAGGTGTATTTACTTATTTCATTAAGCGTCTGTTCATTAGTGTGGCTCAATTAGTTCTGTATTTTAGCTTTCTATTTTGCCAAATCAGCGTAATGTTAAGTTACGTGTTGTGGTTTAGAAGCACAAGCAAAAACACACGTCATAAAATTAATGCACTGTGTTTGGGCGAGCGCTAATGCACACCACATGCCCTCGTTAGATCAGTTGTAAAACTCACTCGGTTTAATCGTGTTTGGAATATATTGAACAGACTTTCAAGTAACTACGCGAGACTACACGGTCTGATATTTTCGACTAGGTTCGGTAACTTGGTTAAACCGTGGTTTAAAATAAGGCTAAATGGTTAAAATTTATTTCAAAAATGGTAAAAGAGAATCCTTGTTTTGGGGTATTGCGTGTTTATATCTCCACCCGTTCCCCCACCCTTCCTCCCCTAAAAAGAGAACACTGTTTAGACTTCTCGAAATAAATACTCCTGTATACTCCTGGGAAAACCGGCGATTTTTAAATATTTTTTTGGTATTTATGACGGAGTCTGGAATCCCAGAATTCATTACGACTTCCGGTGAGTGGCCAGAGAAGTAATTTAGATTGCCACATAGACTTGACGTCTGCTGCCGCACGTCACTGGGTGAGTGCGCTTTGAGATAAGCACGCGCGCGGTGCCGGAACGTGTTTACTAGTTTCACTTTGTCGCACAAGTCTGACTTTGTCGCACAAGTCTGACTTTGTCGTAAATTGAAAGATACTAGATTTTACTTAGTGCAGTGGGAGATGATGGGTTGTACGGGAATGCAGATTTTTTTTAAAGTAAAAGTTAATTGGACATGGTTTCTTTAGTTTGATGGTATCAGTTGTATCATCGTTTGCAGTCACTTCATCTGTAGAATGGACCGCCGACTACAGCTCTCCAGAGTTCTCTATCCTCCAGCTAACCGCAAACCACTCAACTCATCTACTATCTATTCTGAAGATTGTTCTCCTTTAGGGCAAAAATTTCATAATTTGTAATTTCGGTATTACACCATTTTATTCTAACTTGGGCCAGACAAATGTATTCATCGTAATAGATGATGTGATACTTTTAAGTGATACATGCAATACAATTATTTTGAGGGTTTAAGGTTAGGGTAAGCCAGAGGTCCCCTATATTTTATTGAAATAAATTAATTCGACGCCTTTAATTTGATAATCGAATCTTACTGGTTGTGTGGGTAGTTGATTTTATCCATAGCATTTGCCTAAATGTACATTAAAAAGCTGCATAGAGCAGAATTAAAAGTATCCGAATTAAGGGACTGTCAGCAAAACTAATAAGGAAAAAAGTCTCTTTTAAAAAAAAAGTAAAACATATATATATATATATATATATATATATATATATATATATATATATATATATATATATCCTGATGATATATATATATATATATATATGGCCCTGCCACTTGGCTATGTTCAAAGACCGCTCCTTCAGCACATATATATATATATATATATATATATATATATATATATATATATATATATATATATATATATATACATATCCTGATGATATATATATATAGCCCTGCCATTTGTCTATGCTCAAAGACCGCTCTTTCAGCACATATCGTATATCCCTACACAAGATTAACACACATCTAATTGACGCCATCATAAAAACATCACCCAGGTACATCTGCCTATGCAGGTACTTTCATAGTCACGCGCAGCTGGTTTTTTAAGCGGCATGTCGTTGATAACACCAGTCCACACACAGCATCACGCTAGCAGAAGGCCAATGTCAGAATGATATCTTCCACACCCCCCTCCCCCCATCAAACTTTACCTCCAATGCAGTTTTATCTAGATTATATAATTTTACAGACCAACTAATGATTGTTGTCTATTAATATTTTTTACAGAATGTTTAAAGACAAAATTAAAATATAATTAATTAAACACTGCGTGTCTCTTCATATGCCGAGGTCACAGAATCAAGTGAACTCTACTTCACTTGCCCCATAGACCGTCAGGTTTGAAAGGGAAACTTTTTTTTTTACTGCATGTGTTAGCAGTTAGTATTGTATAGAAATAAATACAAACTTATTTACTAAAGCCCCTGTTAAAAGCACCGTTAAGCCAAGAAAACGATCCGTGGGGCTGTGGGGAGGGGGGGGGGGCTTTATAGTATAGCACGTAACTGAATTCATTAAAATATAATTTGTATTGGATTCATGTACTTTAGGCACCACGATCGTTTGACTACAGGGAGGCGGTGTCCTATTAGCACGGTGCCAACAAAAATTGTTTAGAAATGTGGGTCAAGGTCGTTATTTAACACACACGCACACACATAAAAATGTCTGTGTGTAGTCTTTTAATACGCTATGCATGTTTGTTTGTTTTTAAGTTCGGTTCTCTTTCGTTTATTCTAGTAGGTTAAGTTAGGTTTAAATATCGACAGTGCGTATCGTTGGTTGAGTTTAATGGTATCTCCAACCAAAACATGATAGATAACCCTAACCTACATTATTTGATCCCGATCTTAGACCTGACCCTAACCCTAACACTACCTTCACCCGTAACAGATTCACATTCAGAAAATCACAACACCGAGTTGCCCTGCAGTCTATTTAGAAGAACCCTTATCGTGTATATTATTTGTTCCGTATCATCTCACTCCTTAATAAATTGCTGACTCCAAGTTTTTCATTGAACACAGTTCTCGGATGTAAACACGACCGTAAGATGTGTATTTAGTTGTCTGCTGAAGGTTTCGCTAAGTCAGTGTCCCGGTAAATCTAGATCTAGTGTATTCAAAGGCTAACCCAAACCACTGTCTCTTTCAGGCAGAGGCGTAGCGGGGGGGGGGGGGGGGGAAGTGCGTACCGCACCGGGTGACACCATTTAGGGGGGTGACACCAAGGCAAAAAATAGCAAAATATCTATAGAAAAATTTGAGGGGGGGGGGGGTGCAAATCGAAAGTTTGAAGGGGGGGGGGTGCAAATCGAAAGTTTGAGGGGGGTGCAAATCGAAAATTGAAAGTTTGTCCCCGGGAAGGGTAGCTACGCCTCTGGGGGGGTGACACCATCAAGAGCCGCACCGGGTTACACCCGACCTCGCTACGCCACTGCTTTCGGTTATCTCTTACGGGTGGGGGTGGGGGGGGGCAACCTCAAACACGTTTACCGCCCCCCAACTATAATTTATATAGTATAGTAAATATATACTTGTTGGCGGCCCATTCTACATCGGTAGTGACTGCAAACGATGATACAACTGATACCATCAGACCAGTGTCCGTCCCTCCCCCCTCCCCCCCCGAACGTTTCAAGTGTCCCCTCCCCCGAAGAAAAAAGGAACACTGACCCACCCCCCACCCCACTAGCCATGGGTTCAGTTAATAAATATTGTATGTGGGGTGTTTCGTTTTTTTCTGCTGCTGTTGAACTAAATTATGGAGTATTGTCAGATAAATTGTGTTTATTGTGTATTCAAGTTCTCTCTCGATAAATGGTACCGATATATTTAGGCTTGTTAAAATAACTGAATTTGCAACAAGACTTAGTATTGAAACATTGTGCTTATGTTGAGTTTTTATGTGTTTTTACGTGTTTAAAGATAGTATATTATAAAATTAATTACGCTATTAAGTGTTTCTTGAAGGTCTAGCTAAACAAACGGCCGCGCTGTTTTAAGTGTGTTAAACGCTTAACCCTTTCCCGATTCACCACGCGCTGAATATAATTGAATTAACCCTAGCTCGGTCACGGTGTTTTTGTTTCATTCCCTTATGTTTTCGGTGGCTCGTGACGTAAAACATGACCTACTTTTACCTGACCCCGGGAGTTTTAGGTAACAACATATTATTAAGTACCGTGGTTGGGGGGGGGGGGGGTGTTGGGTGTTAGAATTTTCAAGATGTGTTAGAATTGGAAATTTTAGTAAGGAGTGAAGGCGGGGATTATTATATAAAATATATGAGGATGTGCTAAGATAGAGAAGAGGGGGGAGGGGGCGTGTTTTCTCATTACTTTACTCACACAAACGTAGTAGATAGATGCTCACAGGTCGGGCTTGCCACGTGTTCTGTCGGCTGCCAGATATTTTTTTTTGGCTTGTCAGATAATCCGCTCGTTAGAGGAATAAAACAGAAGATAATTAATCGTGGCACGGCAATTTGGGGGATTACGAAATAAATACAATGCATATGCCGGTTACATTACTTACTTACTTAGTACTCTTTACTTATTAATGAGCAAAGGGCCACAAGCATTCAGTGTTTCTTCCGGACGACTTTATTCCCCGGGGGGGGGGGGGGGGAAGGGGGGGGGGGGCACTTGAAATTTTTTAGGGTCGGAATTAAATTTCCGGGGGGGGGGGGATGGGGTGGACAATGTTGCAAGGTTAGCAATAAAACGGTTCCTAGATAAATGCGCAAACGGAAAAATACGCAACGGAAAAAAAAGCGCAAAAAAAAAAATGCACAAAACCAACTAATTATACTAATACTCTTTAATTTTACCATTTTCGTGGAAAAATGTTTTATTATACAACAATCTGCTGGTGTTAATTCTTTGTTAATGTCTATAAATGCTCAATTTAAGAAAACAAAAATACCCTTGCGCACTTTTTATGCGCAGTTTTCCCTTGCGCAGTTTCCGTTTCGCATTTTTCCGGCGCCTAATAATACAGGAGTATCAGCCATAAAAAGCTAGTAATAATTCAAGGATATTATTGATAAAAGGCTAGCAACAATAATAATGAATGATAAAATACATGCATTAATACATGTATATGAGAGTTTCTCTTATGTAATCAAACCGTGCTAACTCAGTCAGTACTCACGGTGGATGAGTTTTAGTTTGTTTTTATCTAGGTGAATGTTTTCACACAACTCTTTCGCTCTTTGTTCAGGGGATATAACCCAAGTGGAAAGGGGAAGCTACTCTAACTAGCAGTTAAGAAAAAAAGTTACTTAGTAATCAGATGCCTTCTCTAGTGTATAAACGAGGTTGTTAACAGGGTGGGGGTGTTGTTGGAGGAGGGAACAGAATATAAACATAATTATTTATGTTATGCTTTAAATAAATTTCAAGTCACTGGGTTGTATTTATTAGTTCAAGATTTATACTATTGAGACATAAAGACATTTTTACACCTCAAAGATATTGATTTTTTATTTTATTTATTT
The DNA here is from genome assembly GCF_028476545.2 of Physella acuta. Classification (NCBI taxonomy): domain Eukaryota; kingdom Metazoa; phylum Mollusca; class Gastropoda; family Physidae; genus Physella; species Physella acuta. The sequence continues at coordinate 89,785 of NW_026733325.1, forward strand.
TATCTTTTATCTTTTTTATTTCATTTTAAATTATTTATTTCTTTTATTCTTTTTTTAGCAGTAGTGCACATTTTTCAACCCCCCCCCCCTTACTGTTAATTTAGAAAATTATTCCACTGTGACGAAAAAAAAATTGTCTACCTTTGATATTTTAATTACATTCTCTCGATATTCCCTCGGCAAAGCACTCTCCCCCAACCCAGCTTAACACACGAGTTAAGCTCATAAAGTCATTAACCTGAGAACTTCATTAACCCGATTACCGTCTTTAACTCGTTTCTCCTAATGTTATGCCAATCTACAACACGTAACTAGAAACATCAAAAGAAAAAAAAATATCAGATCAAGTCAAAAAACGAAACCGAATTTGATTGTAATTTATTTGACTAATGTGAAACAAACTGTCTTGAGGTTATATTTTTGCTGGATTTATGTTATTTTGTTTGCTTTAAGTTTTGGCGAATTTCCATATGTTTTTTTAGTTTTATTCTACATCATTTGGTTTAATTCTTTACATTTAGTTTCTTCGTGTTGTGTGACATTTTGGCAAACGGAAGTACGAAGATTTTTAAATTGGCAACATTATTGAACAAGTAGCCAGATCATTTTTCTGAGTTATCAGCCAAGTTCACCAAGTTTACCGCTAAAGCGATTATCATTTTACATTTGTGTTTATAATTTTACAATTATTTAAAAAAACATTGGGAATATTAAAAACATACAGGAAAAATTATTTAAAATTCAAGGAGTGTTAATTTTTTAAAACTCTGGCAAAAATTGTAATTACTTGTATGGCACCTGTCGAGTTGGATTTCATACCTGATTGTGATTTGGATTACATCTGTAAGGAGAATGTAATCGGCAGGTCGGCGAAATTTCTAAGACGGGGATTAATCATTTGGCGGAGGTTGGCGGTGTAACTTTTGGATTCGTTCCTTTGTTACACTTTTGGTTCACCCGGTGTCGAGTGAATTTGTAGGCGTTTTTTTTTTTTTTAAATTTCGCTTTTTTGGAGTTCATTGTGGGGAACGCCGAGACGAAAATGTCCTTTCGGCTGTTCAATAAGGTGGACAGGATGCAGGTGAGTGTCTGGTGTTTTTTGTTTAGAGAGTGCAGGGGCGGTGCACGTGCATGTGTGCTCACCGTTGTTTTTGTACTCACGTCGATTACATTGTTTGTCTGTTGAGGATAATGGGAGAAAGGAGAGGGGGGTTGTTGGAATGAGTTGTAAGTCAAATATGGATATAGCTTTAAGCTATCAACGGATTAAAGCTGTGGACAGTTATGGATAGTTGAGGTCTGAAAGAGCTTCAGTCAATGGTGTAAATTTTGGGGAGGTTTCTGAATAAGTTGTAGACAAATGTAGAAAAAGGTGGGTCTGAAGGTTCTGTTAGCCAGTGTTGGAAAATGAAGGGGGTGGCAGGTTGTATGGAAGTCCTCGTGGATTTCTATAGCTACCAGAATACCTTTTTAGCTAGATCAGGATATACAATCCTTATGAAATAATATTCACCGCCTCCCCCCCTCATACATTTATGTAATATATATCTCCTACAAGCATAACATTTAACTGGTGCATGTGGTACATGCCCATTTAGGAAAGCTCTATTAGAAATAATATTGTAATTTAATTTTAATTTTAATCAAATTTATATATATATATATAACATGTTAGCCAAAAATAAGTAAAATTTGTTTTATTTATTTATTCCTTTTTTCTACTCTACAAAAGACTGCTATATGAATGCCAAACTTCGATTGTTTTATATCTTTAAGACAAAATATGATGTGGTTACCTATTATTTTCTAACTATTGCTATGCATGTGTGCTAACATTATTTTGAATTCTCATGCTAATATTTGACTATGGACTCTGCTATTAAAAAGTTATAAAATTTGATATTTATTTATTATAACACATGTCGAAAATATTCCTACCCATTAACCTAACCGTCTCACACTTATCATAATACTGCATTTCTTAGAATAAAAAAATGAACAACACACCCACCCACATACCACACACACACACACACACACACACACATATCCCATACATTGTAAGATTCTATAATCGGAAAAACATTTAGAATATTCTATTCAATATTGATAGAAGACTAACCCCCCAGCCCCAACCAACGACCCTACCCCACAACTCCACCACACAACCCCACCCCCCACAGCCCCACCTCGTAATGAAGTAAGACATCTACAGGGCAATCAGGTATTCAACTATCGGGGGGAATGTTATTTGTTTTCACCGCTCATTGACTTACACTTACTAACAATGGGGCCCTTTAACTTTAGTTTAAGAACCTCTAATTGACCCCCCACCCCCACACCCCCACTCTAAATGTATCAACTAGGTGACATCGTGAACACAAACAGTCTCTCTCAGCATGTTGGATACCCCTCGCATTGTTTATAATACCCCCTTCACTCGGCTATTTTTAACTCTCTGTGTTTTCCCGATAGCCGGCGTAGAACAGCTGGGAGGTTTTTTTTGTTAATGACAAACCGGTTTAAAGCGAGACACGGGGTCCTTTTATAAGACAGGATAAGACAGTGTGTAAATAGTTCAGAGGCGTAGCGAGTGGGGGGGGGGGGGGGGGGGCGGGGTACATATGTCCCCGGGCGCCGACCTTAGGGGGCGCCAAAATGGGTTGGAAAAACAAATTAAAAGTTTGAGGGGGGGGGGTGTAAATCGAAGGGTCGCTAAGCCCCTGAAATAGTTAGAAGATAATACAACTTCAATGTGTAGGTCTGTTTGAAAATGTGTAGGTTTATATATGTATTTAATGGCACAAAGCCAATGTGTAATCATTGTCTCGCTTTAAATAACGTAATATCAGGTTAGAAATTGTAAGTTTTGTTTGAATAGTCACAAGGCAACCCTTCCACTTATTTAGCTATATTACAGGGAGAATGGGGACGGAGTGGTCTAGCGGTAGAGAGCTGGACTACTAACCCGTAAGTCTCGAGTTCGAATCCGGGTTCAAGTTAGTAGACCGTCCCTGAGTCCACCCAACTCTGATGGGTACCTAACTCACGTTAGGGAAAGTAAAGGCGGCTGGGCATAGTGCTGACCACACTATCTCTTCATATGCCGAGGTCACAGAAACAAGTGAACTCTACTTCACCTGCCCCATAGACCGTCAGGTTTGAAAGGGAAACTTACTTTTACTTACAGGGAGAATACTCGCTCTATTTTTTTTTTTTAAATTAACAAATCAATAATACACTAACAATTAAGGATTAGTATATCGTTATTTTCTATTTCCTTTCTGTCAAATACACGCCAATTATAGTTATCAAACAAAAAATAAATTTTTACACTTTTACTTCAATATTAATACATTTTTCTTAATTTATGCATAGCAGCTAAGCATTATTTTTAAATATATAGGTTTTGTATTAATTCTCAAAAATATTTTTTTATCAATGATCAAACCTTGAATCAATGTATGACAGCCAATTTGGTATCTTTAATGTTAAACACAGTCCTGAGTCATAATCGTAATCATTACCGAATGATATTGGTATAACAAAAATGTATACGACGTTATACCAGACCGGTATTTTTATCATAAACTTTTTTTTAAAATAAATTACAGCATCAAAATTCCTCAGATAACGGAAGTCAGGTTGCCTCGAAATGCGCATGCTCGTCTTATTTTCCAGATTAAATTTCCGGAAGAGCAGATAACTCTGGAACAATATGATGTACTGCGAAGAGGGGAGGGTTGGAGGGGGAGAGGGGAAATAGAAAATGTTTAAAAATATCTATCAATGTAAAGCTTTTATTTGGGAAAAACCGGTAAAATAATATTTCGGTAGATTTTAAATTGGACGAAAATAATTTTGAAAACCGAGAAATCCAAAGGAGAAATTCATGTTTTTATAGCAACCGTCTACAATTTCACCCGATGACTAGTATAAATATTTTCTTTTAGGATAATATTACCGTTGGCTTTAAATAAAATGTGAAATGATTTCAAAGCACTTAGTTTCATGGTTATTTTTAGCTGTATGTGTAATACCCATTGTATGTGTGTGTAGCTGGGTATGTTTTTGTATGCTTTTATTATGTGAAGAAAGCAGAAGTAGAAGGTATGTTGTAGCATGGGTAGTTGTGTTGTGTATACTGGTAATGGTTCGGTAACTATGGCAAGTTGGTGTACAGTTGGGATAAGGGAAACGGCTTGAGAACCACTGATATGGCTTTACCCTTTGGAAGGTATCACCATGCCTCTATCTGAGAACCACTGATGTAGGGTACTTCTTTGCATTAATAGGGTAACTAAGGTAACAGGGTAACTAATGTAAACGGGTAACTAGGGTAACATTGTAACTAAGGTAACAGGGTAACTAAGGTAACAGGGTAACTAAGGTAACAGGGTAACTAAGGTAACAGGGTAACTAAGGTAAAGGTAACTAAGGAAATAAGGTAACTAGGGTAACATGATAACTAAGGTAACAGGATAACTAAGGTAACAGGGTAATTAAGGTAATAGTTTAAGTAAGGTTGCATGGTAACTAGGGTAACAAGGTAACTAAGGTAACAGGATAACTTAGGTAACAAGGTAACTAAGGTAACTGGTTAACTAAGGTAATCATGCACCTACCAAGAACTACTTATATCAGATACCATTGGTTTTACTAGCCGGGTAACTCAAGGTTCATCATACATCTTACTCTAGACCTGTTAAAGACGGATACCCTTTATGTCCTCTAGTATCATCTTGAGAGCCGCTGAAGTAACGTACCCTTGTAATAAGGTGCGCATCTTTTACATGAATCAATTGTGTATTTTGTTAAGAACTGTCTAGGCAGAACTAGTCAAGTAAATACCGAGTTGCTAAATCGACAATTTTTTTTATAGATATCAAGATTCCCCTACCCCCATCCCTCCTCCAAAAAAAAAATATATACAATTGCTGCGGCAAATATATGCATTCAAATCAGTAGAGCGTACAATTTAACCACCAACAACGTCTCAAATGTCAATGACGTATTTCCGGTGTAATGTCGAGCACAACTGGAGCGTGACATCATAACAGCACACCTAAGGGGGGGGGGGGGGGCAAACAGATACAGAGATACTGTGGACTGACCAACACCATTACCCAGAAAAGTCTGTATCTAGCTTGTAAACTGTAAACACACACTGATAAATAATAAAAGAGTTGCCGTTCTTATCAAGTTGGACCTGAATATTTTGGACAAAATGAAAAAAGTTCATGATAGACGTCCATCAAAAAATATATATAAAAAAGTGTGATATAAAAAAATTAATGATGCGTAGATTCCTCATATGTCCTTGAGCTCGCCAAGGTCAACTCTCTACAGATGTCTGTTAAAGTGGAGGTCAAGGTGACAGTACACCACACACACACCCCACTTTCACAATCTACCCTCCTGACAACTACCAACTACTGTTTCAGAAATGTTCATCATTTAATTCTATAAACTAGTACTAGTTTTTTACTTTTTTTTTACCATTGGAAGTGCGATCCTTAATTATTTTTTTTAAGTCACTTTAAGATTAAGAAATTGTAACTATATGACGTTTCCTTGACTACATAACTTCTATGTAATTTTTTTTCCTTAACGAGGTTTCATGATGTGATTTTAAGTGCACATTAAGCAATCTCGAGAAAAAATAATGCAAAATTGACTTTATACAGAGGTAAGGCCAGAGTTTCTCTCAGTCATCTCTCTGCCCACCCCCCCCCCCCCCCTCGAAGAAAGTCCCCCCCCCCCCCGAAAGAAATACAATTTATATAGAAATTTTAAATATATACTTTTATCAGTGCCCCATCCTCCCTTTCGTGACCCCCCCCTTCCCCCCGCCGGAGAAAAAAGTCTGAAAGAAACACTGCTTCCATCCACTCACTGTCATCCCCCTTATCCCCTCCCCTCTGCTTTAAATCCTTGCCAACATATCGAGACATGTTACACTAAATGCTCTCCATCATGTACTCGAGATTTCATTACAACGATGCACTTGGTACTTTAAACATGCACTAGATATACCATCAAATATATGCACTTGCAACACAGCATCATGTACCGTAAATCTCATCAAATTCCCGCACGCTCTTATGAAACTAAATGGATAATAATCTATGAAGTCTATCTTTTATTTCCCATAAATCCTTGCGGCTGAAAAAAAAACATTAAAATTTATTAACAGCAAACCGGAAGTTAAAAAAAATAACAGCAGCTGTAAAAATTATATTTCTAAGCTATGACGGAAATTATTAATAGAAGGGTAATAGATTAATAGACAACAGGTGTTAATGATTAAAATGTTGCTAAATTTGCTATTTGTTTTCTTTAACCATGAGTGATGAATAAAATTGTGATAAATGTCAATTAAAGACAGAGTATCATTTAAATTTTATATTATTAAATACAGTTGTTGGAAAGCGGATTATAACATTTTGTATTCATATTTGTACAGCTGATATAGATCTAAATGGATTAGCATTCATTATATGGTTTGTTTTTTACCCCTACTGGGTGAACTCAGGGTTGTTCTTCGGACTCATTCCCGGGATCCGAACTCGCGACTTTTGGGTTCCGTTTCGCACTCTCTACCATCCCACCACACCATGAAACAATGTCCACTTCTAACAAATCTACATTATAAAAGTGAAACAATATCCTAGAAGCATGAGTTTGTGTTGATTCGAATTGTGAAATTTGATAATAACTTGTGAGCAGGTACATTTGAGCACTTTGACCTCATTCTTAGCCGAGTTTTTTTTTCCTCGACTATTGTTTTTTTTTTTTTTTTTTTTTTTTTTTATAATTTTACCCTTGTGTTAAGTGGGATTCTAGTATTGGGGTTTCAGATATAAGGGTGTGGGTTATAAATATATCTCTTGAGTTGAAGACTTCAGAAATTAAGGGAGTTGGCATTTAACGTTTAACCTAACCTCACCAACAAGCCTTATAAATATGTAAGGAATTTGTAATTTACGGTTTTTTCCTTTACCATTTTTTATTGCAAATTTCAATCCGAGCTTCTAAGAACTATCACTCACATTCCCCAGTTTAAAAAAAAAAATTTAAATAGTCAGACGAAAAGGAAAAAAAAGGCAGTGATCTTTCCTTGCAGTTAAGTGCAAGTCATAAAATCTGAACGCTCCTGGCTCGGAATTACTTGGGTTATCTCCCTTAGCCCATGCGCTGTTCAGTTGTTGTGTTGAGTGTCCCGCGTAAGGGAGATAACGTTATTGGATGCGAAGTGTTAGCATAGATTATACAGGTACTTGATTGCCAAAGAGAAGAAAAACAATAATAGTTAAATGTTGAAACGAGGTCTTGAGTGTTTTTGCCCAACAAATATATTGGGATATTGTTTTATCCCAAAATAATTAATTGTATAAGGATTATAGGTAAATAATTATAAACAAGACTGACAGCATTTCGGCGTTAAAAGTGATGTTTATACTAATTTGTGTATTTTTAATGTGGTGTTATATCTAAATGCTAAAGAACAGAAGAAATATTTCTACTTCTAGAGTTGTTTTAAAATCGGTAACTTGTGTAGGTGGGTAAGGGATATGGAAAAGTAGGAGAGGGCTAGTAACTCACAGTATCATATGGGGGATGGGGTGGGGGGGGCGTCACCGTATCACATTAGAGGGGTCACCTTATGACGGTTATAGAGGTCACAGTAGAACGTTATATGGGTCACAGTATGACGTTATAGGGGTCACGATAGAGAACCATTTTTTTGTCATCGAAGTTCCATCAATCTAATTTAACGCATTTTTAGAACTGTGTAATTTTCGAAATAAAAGTTGACAGTTACAAATTTTAAAATGTGAAACCCTCCATCCTCTAAACCCCCAACCCACACTACTGACAACCCTGTTAACAGAGGAGGTCATGAGTGCAACCCAATTACATGTATATTGAGATTTATATCCGAGATGATCACAGCTGTGGTGATTACGATGATTATGATTATACAGGCTAGAATAATGTTGCAATGGCTGGAAACATTAATCATGGAAATAATCATCAAAAAACGCTATAGCTTTAAGTACACTTTCCATCCTCAGCCAACACCCCCCACCCTTATCATCCCCACTCCTCGAGCACCCCCGGCACCCCAGCCCTCCACACCGCCATGTTGGCCCAACGTTTGGTTAATTGCCTATGACGTCATCGGGCTCGGATTGGCCCGCCATTTTGAATTACATATTCGTTGTTATTCTAATTGCATCATTCCTCCGCCGTACCTCTCCCTCCCAGTGCGTGGTACAGCACAATGCATGTCCCTCACCTGTTCCCCCCTCCCCCCCCCCCTTTCTCCTCTCTGCCCACTCTTACACACACACACACACATGTTGCTGCGAAATGTGTAATTTTTCTTGGTGCTTAATTATTGACACATTTTATTTTCGGCTTTTGGAAACATGGGATGGCGAGTTTAATAACAGGGATGGTGAATTTTATAACAGGGGATGGCGAATTTTATAACAGGGATGGTGAATTTTATAACAGGGGATGGCGAATTTTATAACAGGGATGGCGAATTTTATAACAGGGGATGGCGAATTTTATAACAGGGATGACGAGTTTAATAATAGGGATGGTGAATTTTATAACATGGGATGGCGAATTTTATAACAGGGATGGCGAATTTTATAACGGGGATGGCGAATTTTATAACAGGGATGGTGAATTTTATAACAGGGGATGGCGAATTTTATAACAGGGATGGCGAATTTTATAACAGGGGATGGCGAATTTTATAACAGGGGATGGCGAGTTTTATAACAGGGGATGGCGAATTTTATAACAGGGGAGGGCGAATTTTATAACAGGGGATGGCGAATTTTATAACAGGGATGGCGAGTTTTATAACAAAGTATTGCGAATTTTATAACATGGATGGCGAGTTTTATAACAGGGATGGCGAGTTTTATAACAAAGTAAGGCGAATTTTATAACATGGATGGCGAATTTTATAACAGGGGTGGCAAATTTTATAACAGAGGTGGCGAGTTTTATAACAAAGTATTGCGAATTGTATAACATGGATGGCGAATTTTATAACAGTGTTGCGAATTTTATAACAGGGATGGCGAGTTTTATAAAAAAAAAGTATGGCGAATTTTACAAGAAAGAAGCGTGGAGATAACACGCTCCAGTTACAGTAGAGAGATTTGTGCTTAGATTTAAGTTTTGCATTGTAGCCAATTTCATTTTTCAATGTTCGCATAACCAGACCAAGAGCTTTTACTTGTTTGTTTTTTTAGGTTTACACCTTTATCGTTCGATTCTCGAGACATACATCTTCAATTTCATAGTGCGATTCTTGAGGTATAAATTTTTGTCGTTTAAGTTTTTAGATATTTTTATCTTTTGATTATTGAGAGATCATCAGCGTTCGACTCTTGAGACATACATCTACATAGTTCGGTTCTTGAAACAAAAACTGTGTGTCGTTCGACTTCTAAGATATCTTCGTTGTTCGATATTTTGAGACATACAAATAACATGTTCATTGTTCTACTCGGGAGACATACATTTTTGTTGTTCGACTTTTGAAACAGAAATTTTAATCGTCATCTCTATGCCCCGCCACTTTTGCTTTCTCTGAGACAGGTACATATTAGAGCTGAGTGGACTCGAAGATGTCCCGGAATCCGAACTCATCCAAACATAACACCAAACTCCTAAATATGTTTTACTGTTCTTTTTTTTATTTAACCCTTTTCGAACCAAGCTCAACAAAACATTGTTATCTTTAAAAAAAAAACATCGTAGACGGGTAAATTTAATTTAATTTCAACACAAGCTAAAAGCACAATACCCCCCCCCCTCCCCATTTTTTTCATTTCTCTTTTCCTTTCATTTTTTTTTTATTTCGTTTTTTTTTTCTTCCTTTTTTTCTTACACCCGGAAGAAGTGGGGGTTCTATGTTTCGTGACATAGACTATTTGATTAAGCGCATTTTTCTATTAGGGGTGTTTTCTTTTCGTGGGGACTGAGTCAACTTGTTGAGATTTTCTTGAGTACAGGAGTTTGGAGAAGACAGATTGGAGGGGAAGGAGGTACGGTGGGGGGGGGGGGGGGTAAAGTCTATTAAGTTGATGGTGTCTTTGTCTGTCTAATGGTTGGTTTGGGTGTTGTCCAGACAGCTTGTAGGACATTTGGGGTGGGGTGGGGGAGGAGTGGGGGTGGGGGTGGGGGAGGAGTGGGGGTGGGGGTGGGGGTGGGGGAGGAGTGATAGATTTTAAGGTTGAAACATTGTTGGGGAAGGGTCGTTGGGCCGGATGGCTGAGTCGGATCGTTGTCGTGTCATTTCTTGGGTCGGGTCGTGGGGGTCTTGTCTTTGGGACGGGTCTTTGGGTCGGGTAGTTGGGTCGGGCCATTGGGAAATGGGGTCACGTCGTTGGGACGGGTCTTTGGGTCATGCGGTCTTGTCTTTGGGACGGGTCAATGGGTCATGGGGTCTTGTGTTTCGGACGGGTCTTTGGGTCATGCGGTCTTGTCTTTAGGACGGGTCTTTGGGTCATGCGGTCTTGTCTTTAGGACGGGTCTTTGGGTCATGCGGTCTTGTCTTTAGGACGGGTCTTTGGGTCATGGGGTCTTGTCTTTGGGACGGGTCTTTGGGTCATGCGGTCTTGTCTTTGGGTCATCTGTTTGTCAACCCAGCTCTGACCATTTGAGTCTCCGTGACGTCATTGATTTCACCATGCTCCGACTGCTTGAGCCCTGTGACGTCACTGAGTCCACCCCGACTTTGATAAGAATATAATGCTCAATGAGCATACTGCAGGCTAATTGAAATTACTCTTGCAACACCATATCCCCATATGCCTTAGTCACATAAACATATGAACTAACATATACTAAGGATCAGTCCATTTTTCGGGAGCCCTAAATATATATCTACGCATCTTAAGTCTTTAAGCGAATACCCCCGTATCGATACTAATATGCAGGTTGATTTCGTTCAAGCATATCGATCCCAATCGATCACGGTGCTTATGATGAAATTACGATTGCTTCCGGTCGATCGATTTTTCCATTTGATCATTTCCATATATCAATATCAATTTTTTTACCCTTCTCATTAGTGAAACGATCGCGCGCTATAATTGCTGGGTATCTTACAGAAGTACTCAACTGCAGTTTGCTTTGAAGACAATGCATCAACATTTATCTAAAAACAAAAGTCTCTCTTTGAACCCCCCCTTCCCCCCCCCCCCCACCCACCAGTGGCGTAGCTAGGATTTTTGGGCCCCTATGCAAAAAGTGTTAGTTGGCCCCTCAGAGGCGTAGCGACCCTTCCCGGCGACCGGGGACAAACTTTCGATTTGCACCCCCCCCCCCCCTCAGACTTTCGATTTGCACCCCCCCCCCCCCTCAAACTTTCGATTTCCACCCCCCCTCAGACTTTCGATTTGCACCCCCCCTCTCAAACTTTCGAAAAAGGGCCCCTATGCCTTGCTTACGCTAGCTTTACGGTAGCTACGCCACTGCCACCCACACACACACATACACAAACTTTCCACCTAGCCCATAGTCCATTAACCGTACCCATTACAGTAATGGATACCAAAACCGGCGATATTAAAATCAGAGTGCGCTTGGCTTTTTAAGACTTCCGGGTGAAGTATTCGGCTCAGAGGGGGCTGT